>NC_056435.1:29021594-29104094 GCF_018296145.1 Oncorhynchus tshawytscha | reverse complement strand
ATTGTCCTCGGAACTGAGGGGATTCTATTAATCTGGCCCAGGTGGTATATTTTACGCCAGATGAAAACAGATTGCATTCGTTTTGGAACTGGGCTTCAGCTAGGTGCCCTGTTCTGGCTGATGGTGAAGTTGGCTCAAAAATAAAAGTGATGTCAGCACAGGAGGTTGCTGGCACCTTAATTGGGGAGGACGGGCTCGTGTTAATGGCTGGAGCGGAATTAGTGGAACGGTATCAAATACATTCTATTGACTCTATTCCAGGGATTATTATTAGCCGTTCTCCCCTCAGCAGCCTGACGTGGAGAGTAATGAGGAGGATTCTGTGTTCTCACATGCAAAAGGGATTGTATTTTATTTCATTTTAATCTCTTCATCTGCCTTCCCAATAAACTGTTTAATTTAAAAAAACATTTTTTAAATGCTTCATCTGCCTTCCCAAATGAAAACTGTTCGATATGAACAAGGCTTGACTCCCTCACCCGGTCACATGATGGACCATAGCCCGGTATAACCCTGGCCAGTTGAATCAAATCCCCTCATTGATTGTTTGACCATTTGTATCACCTTTGTCTTTGTGTGGCGTACTGTAATGCTGACAGAGTGCACTGCTCTGTGTGTGAGTCTATTGAAGAATCACATACTAGCCATGTAGCCAGCAGTCAGAGACCTCTCTCCCAGAGCAGAGGAATGAGTCGAGGTCTGGGGACGTTTTCCAATACAACACACATGTAACAACATTTAACTACGACAACACACGCTTACAAATCCTTTCTCCGGGAATAATGATGAAATAGATTCGATGACTCGGGTCTCCAGTGTATTTTCACCATATGTCAGACAAATCTGCTAACGTGCTCCTGTGTTCAGTTCAGTCTTCTGCCTGAGAAACGTGTTCACGTGGCGCCACCTAGAAGGCTGCTCTCTGTATGCTTTCGACACAGCACTGATTTTGAGGGGAACTATCCCTTTAAGTACAGTACAGTGATACTCTATGACAGATGTCACTAGATGGTGCCAAAGAGCTAAAACCTCACCGATTGAGATAAGAGAGTGCGTGGCGCGAACAGAATCAACAGTACACATAGAAAATACTGTCACTGCTGAGTGTTCTTAGATCTGAGGTCAGGGGGAAAGGAGCAGAGGAAAGGAAGAGATTGAAGGGAAAGCGACAGCCTGCTCTCCCATTAAAACAAAAAGAAGGGTCAACAGTCAGAAGCGACACACTTTGACAGCTACACAGAAGCACGGTAACCAAGGCAAAATATCTTTTCTGGAGGAGCCTGACGCAGGAGGCACAGGCTGGGAGGCCTTGCTTATAGGAGGTGCCTGGGAAAGAGATTCTCAGTGTTGATGGAACTAGAGGTCAGAGAGAGAGCACGAGAGAACAAGAGAGAGAAGGCCAACCCAAACACTCAGAGAGGGGAAATGCATTTCGGGAGGAGACTCTCCCATCCTGTCCTCCTCTTCACATCTCACCCCTCAGGTTTAGGTGACACCCCATCTGTCCCACTCACGTCAGACTCGTTCGCCCGGGTAGGTCTGGCGCTGCACCTAATCTTCCCATAACAAGGAACAGTTGAGACCTGTTTGTTGGAGTGTTGATGCGATTTATAGAGCTAAGAGGTGAACAACCCTGGCCTGTCCACAGGCTCGGAGACAGAGGAGCAGGAGGGTGGATCCAGTCTGACAGATAGATGCCCCGTAAGTCTTAGAGCGCAGCGGGATGGAGAGCTGCCTGGGCGTCTATCTGTTCCTCCTCTTCCTGCCTCTGATACACTGCTGTCAACAGGGGATGGATAATGTAGTCTGATATTGGTCACACTTACTGTATTCACTCTGCACACACACACACACACACACACACACACACACACGCGCATGTTGATGAAGCATCGCACCCTGAAAAGCTCAGCTGTGAGCGCAGACTAAGCCACGTTAAGAAGAGAATAAAGACACTCTCATAACTCCAGGCTGAAGAAGAACACAGCAGAACAGGGCTGAAGGCAGATGAACGTGACAGCCTCTGTGTCTCTACAGCACCGAGGGGGATGCAATTAACTGTCCCAAACAGGCTCAGAGTGGATTAGAGGACTCAAAGCCCCCCGAAGACCCCATGAGGTCCCCCAGAACACACATTAGGACTATTAGTGAGTAAACTCCCTACACCCCATCAGTATTAGGGTCTTTACTGTCTAAACCCCTCTGCTGCTGAAACCACACCGAGTTAACCGTACCACCCTCTCTCCTCACCTCCTTCCCTCTACCCACGTACCCCTAGAAATTCAACTCCCGCCCCTATGACCCCCTTTACGAATCCTATAACCTTTGTTAATTTACTCCCCCTATACCCCCCTACTCTACCCTACAGTATTGCTTGCTGCAAAAGAGACTACCCCCTACCCAGAGGAGCACAGTAAACATATGTTCCTCCTGCCACCATCACCCAGCCGTCTGTCTGTCTGTCTGTCTGTCTGTCCCACGTCTCAGTCTGCCCTCCTGCTAATCTGGGCAGGATGCAGACGATCTGTACCCTCCCCTAGCCATCACAAACACCCCCATCCCTTCCCCCCCTCCTCTCCGTATCGCCTGGCCCAGCCTTGGTCACACACACAGGGCGTCTCGGGTTACAGACGCAGGGATGAGCTGAGATTTTCCGGCTCCTTGAGCATTGTCTCACAAAACTAGACGCAGGGGAAAAATCTATGGCATAGGAGAGAGGAAGGGAGGGGGAGAGAGGAGAGGAGGAGATGAGGAAGAGAGAGAGAGAGAAACAGCAGTGGGTGCAGAGGTGTGGTCGATGTCCTCTGTCTACAATGAGGACGGAGCCCAACTGCTGAAGTGAGAAGACTGAACAACTGATTGACCTCACACTGACTCAGACATGTCTTCCCTCTCTCTACTTCTCCTACCCAGTCTCTCTCTCTCTCTCTTTCCATTTTCTCACAGGATTTACCTGAAAACACCCATATCTAACCAAAATAATCAAACCTCAAAGCCAGAGCTGGAGCTTCCAAACGCTCTCTACAGTAGAGACAGTGACAGTTGGAAATCCCCTCAGGGAAAAGCCATCAAACTGAAACGACAGAGGATGAAAAGAGAGAGAGAGAGTCAGCACTCTTCTACTTTCCTTTCCTCTGAAAGAGTAAACATTCCCTCTCATCCGTGACGGAAAACTACGGGTATTAAGAGCTGTTGGGCCAACAGTCACCAAAGAAACATACATGCACACCTTTCGGTTACTGGCCCAACGCTCTGAGCCACTAGGTTACCTGCCACACACACACACACACACACACACACACACACACACACACACACACACACAACTTCAGGTTAATGATACTGATAAATTACAGTTTTGAGGTCTTCATTAACGTGTGAAACTGTGTATCTGCTGCTATCTGGGAATGGGCATAGTGTGTGTGAGCTCTTAGGAGTGCTAACTGTGTGTGTCTGTATCTGTGTGTGTGCAACACTTTCAGGAATGCTGACCGGTTCCTCCGTAAACTGTGTGAACCACCTAAAAAGAATGATCTGTGCCAGTATGAACACAAGAGACGAGGTCTGTCTGAGCAGGTCTCTACCCACTCAGACACAACCATTTAAAATCAGTTTCACAATTCCTGACATTTAATCCACAAAAAAATTCCTGTCTCAGTTAGGATCCCCACTTTATTTTAAGAATGTGAAATGTCAGAACAATAGTAGAGAGAATGATTTATTTCAGCTTTTATTTCTTTCACCACATTCCCAGTGGGTCAGAAGTTTACATACACTCAATTTGCATTTGGTAGCATTGCCTTTAAATTGTTTAACTTGGGTCCAACGTTTCGGGTAGCCTTCCACAGCCTTCCCACAATAAGTTGGGTGAATTCTGGCCCATTCCTCCTGACAGGGCTCATGTAACTGAGTCAGGTTTGTAGGCCTCCTTGCTCACACACGCTTTTTCAGTTCTGCACCACACATTTTCTATAGGATCGAGGTCAGGGCTTTGTGATGGCCACTCCAATACCTTGACTTTGTTGTCCTTAAGTCATTTTGCCACAACTTTGGAAGTATGCTTGGCGTCATTGTCCATTTGGAAGACCCATTTGCGACCAAGCTTTAACTTCCTGACTGATGTCTTGAGATGTTGCTTCAATATATGTTTTACTGTGGATATAGATACCGTTGTACTCGTTTCCTCCAGCATCTTCACAAGGTCCTTTGCTGAGCAACTTCCGGCGCCGACAGAGATGGCCGCCTCGCTTCGCGTTCCTAGGAAACTATGCAGTTTTTTGTTTTATTACGTGTTATTTCTTACATTAGTACCCCAGGTCATCTTAGGTTTCATTACATACAGTCGAGAAGAACTACTGAATATAAGATCAGCGTCAACTCACCATCAGTACGACCAAGAATATGATTTTCACGAAGCGGATCCTGTGTTCTGCCTTTCAACCAGGACAACTGAATGGATCCCAGCCGGCGACCCAAAAAAACGACTCCGTAAAAGAGGGAAACGAGGCGGTCTTCTGGTCAGACTCCGGAGACGGGCACATCGTGCACCACTCCCTAGCATTCTTCTCGCCAATGTCCAGTCTCTTGACAACAAGGTTGATGAAATCCGAGCAAGGGTAGCATTCCATAGGGACATCAGAGACTAACGTTCTTTGCTTCACGGAAACATGGCTCACTGGAGAGACGCTATCGGAGGCGGTGCAGCCAGCGGGTTTCTCCACGCATCGCGCCGACAGAAACAAACATCTTCCTGGTAAGAAGAGGGGCGGGGGCGTATGCCTTATGGCTAACGAGACGTGGTGTGATCACAGAAATATACAGGAAGTCAAATCCTTCTGTTCACCTGATTTAGAATTCCTCACAATCAAATGTCGACCGCATTATCTACCAAGAGAATTCTCTTCGATTATAATCACAGCCGTATATATTCCCCCCCAAGCAGACACATCGATGGCTCTGAACGAACTTTATTTGACTCTTTGCAAACTGGAATCTATACATCCTGAGGCTGCATTCATTGTAGCTGGGGATTTTAACAAGGCTAATCTGAAAACAAGACTCCCTAAATTGTATCAGCATATCGATTGCGCAACTAGGGCTGAAAAAACCTTGGATCATTGTTACTCTAACTTCCGCGACGCATATAAGGCCCTGCCCCGCCCTCCTTTCGGAAAAGCTGACCACGACTCCATTTTGCTGATCCCTGCCTACAGACAGAAACTAAAACAAGAAGCTCCCACGCTGAGGTCTGTCCAACGCTGGTCCGACCAAGCTGATTCCACACTCCAAGACTGCTTCCATCACGTGGACTGGGATATGTTTCGTATTGCGTCAGATAACAACATTGACGAATACGCTGATTCGGTGTGCGAGTTCATTAGAACGTGCGTTGAATATGTCGTTCCCATAGCAACGATTAAAACATTCCCTAACCAGAAACCGTGGATTGATGGCAGCATTCGCATGAAACTGAAAGCGCGAACCACTGCTTTTAATCAGGGCAAGGTGACTGGTAACATGACCGAATACAAACAGTGCAGCTATTCCCTCCGCAAGGCTATCAAACAAGCTAAGCGTCAGTATAGAGACAAAGTAGAATCTCAATTCAACGGCTCAGACGCAAGAGGTGTGTGGCAGGGTCTACAGTCAATCACGGACTACAAGAAGAAAACCAGCCCAGTCACGGACCAGGATGTCTTTCTCCCAGGCAGACTAAATAACTTTTTTGTCCGCTTTGAGGACAATACAGTGCCACTGACACGGCCTGCAACGAAAACATGCAGTCTCTCCTTCACTGCAGCCGAGGTGAGTAAAACATTTAAACGTGTTAACCCTCGCAAGGCTGCAGGCCCAGACGGCATCCCCAGCCGCGCCGTCAGAGCATGCGCAGACCAGCTGGCCGGTGTGTTCACGGACATATTCAATCAATCCCTATACCAGTCTGCTGTTCCCACATGCTTCAAGAGGGCCACCATTGTTCCTGTTCCCAAGAAAGCTAAGGTAACTGAGCTAAATGACTACCGCCCCGTAGCACTCACTTCCGTCATCATGAAGTGCTTTGAGAGACTAGTCAAGGACCATACCACCTCCACCCTACCTGACACCCTAGACCCACTCCAATTTGCTTACCGCCCAAATAGGTCCACAGACGATGCAATCTCAACCACACTGCACACTGCCCTAACCCATCTGGACAAGAGGAATACCTATGTGAGAATGCTGTTCATCGACTACAGCTCGGCATTCAACACCATAGTACCCTCCAAGCTCGTCATCAAGCTCGAGACCCTGGGTCTCGACCCCGCCCTGTGCAACTGGGTACTGGACTTCCTGACGGGCCGCCCCCAGGTGGTGAGGGTAGGCAACAACATCTCCACCCCGCTGATCCTCAACACTGGGGCCCCACAAGGGTGCGTTCTGAGCCCTCTCCTGTACTCCCTGTTCACCCACGACTGCGTGGCCACGCACGCCTCCAACTCAATCATCAAGTTTGCGGACAACACAACAGTGGTAGGCTTGATTACCAACAACGACGAGACGGCCTACAGGGAGGAGGTGAGGGCCCTCGGAGTGTGGTGTCAGGAAAATAACCTCACACTCAACATCAACAAAACTAAGGAGATGATTGTGGACTTCAGGAAACAGCAGAGGGAACACCCCCCTATCCACATCGATGGAACAGTAGTGGAGAGGGTAGTAAGTTTTAAGTTCCTCGGCATACACATCACAGACAAACTGAATTGGTCCACTCACACAGACAGCATCGTGAAGAAGGCGCAGCAGCGCCTCTTCAACCTCAGGAGGCTGAAGAAATTCGGCTTGTCACCAAAAGCACTCACAAACTTCTACAGATGCACAATTGAGAGCATCCTGGCGGGCTGTATCACCGCCTGGTACGGCAACTGCTCCGCCCACAACCGTAAGGCTCTCCAGAGGGTAGTGAGGTCTGCACAACGCATCACCGGGGGCAAACTACCTGCCCTTCAGGACACCTACACCACCCGATGTTACAGGAAGGCCATAAAGATCATCAAGGACAACAACCACCCGAGCCACTGCCTGTTCACCCCGCTATCATCCAGAAGGTTGAGGTCAGTACAGGTGCATCAAAGCTGGGACCGAGAGACTGAAAAACAGCTTCTATCTCAAGGCCATCAGACTGTTAAACAGCCACCACTAACATTGAGTGGCTGCTGCCAACACACTGACTCAACTCCAGCCACTTTAATAATGGGAATTGATGGGAAATGTAAAATATATCACTAGCCACTTTAAACAATGCTACCTAATATAATGTTTACATACCCTACATTATTCATCTCATGTGCATACGTATATACTGTACTCTATATCATCTACTGCATCCTTATGTAATACATGTATCACTTGCCACTTTAACTATGCCACTTTGTTTACATACTCATCTCATATGTATATACTGTACTCGATACCATCTACTGTATCTTGCCTATGCTGCTCTGTACCATCACTCATTCATATATCTTTATGTACGTATTCTTTATCCCCTTACACTGTGTATAAAACAGTAGTGTTTTGTTGTTGGAATTGTTAGTTAGATTACTTGTTGGATTATTACTGCATTGTCGGAACTAGAAGCACAAGCATTTCGCTACACTCGCATTAACATCTGCTAACCATGTGTATGTGACAAATAAAATTTGATTTGATTTGTTGTTCTGGGATTTGCACTTTTCGCATCAAAGTACGTTAATTTCTAGGAGACAGAACGCGTCTCCTTCCTGAGCAGTATGACAGCTGCATGGTCCCATGGTGTTTATACTTGTGTACTATTGTTTGCACCGATTAACATGGTACCTTCAGGCATTTGGAAATTGCTCGCAAGGATGAACCAGACTTGTGGAGGTCTACAATTTTTTTTGTAGGTCTTGGCTGATTTCTTTTGATTTTACCATGATGTCAAGCAAAGAGGCACTGAGTTTGAAGGTTGGCCTTGAAATACATCCACAGGTACATCTCTAATTGACATCAATTAGCCTATCAGAAGCTTCTAAAGCCATGACATCATTTTCTGGAATTTCCCAAGCTGTTTAAAGGCACAGTCAACTTAGTGTATGTACACTTCTGTCCCACTGGAATTGTGATACAGTGAATTATAAGGGAAATAATCTGTCTGTAAACAATTGTTGTTAAAATGACTTGTGTCATGCACAAAGTAGATGTCCTAACCGACTTGCCAAAACTATAGTTTTGAAGAAACTTTAAGTTCCTTTAAGTTCCTCGTCCGCAAGAAATGTGTGGAGTGTTTGAAAAACAAGTTTCAATGTCTCCAACCAAAGTGTATGTAAACTTCCGACTTCAACTGTATATGGATTTCCTGCTACCAGTCACTTTTTATGTATAAACCCACCTCAACAGCTCCAGTAACCCTGCACATTGACTAAAGTACTGGACCTAATCTGTATCAACCTGGATTCTTGTGTTCTTTCACTCTCATTAGTTCTTGTGTGGTTTTTATTCTAACTTTTCATTTTTATTCTATTTCCCGTTATTCTTATCACCGCATTGTTGGGAACGAGCTAAGAATTTTAAAAAGGTAAGAATTTCACTGTCTCGTATTACTACACCTGTTGTATCCCGTGTGCGTGGCGAATAAACTTTGAAACTCCACACAGTCATTCTCCCCGAGGCTCTGGGCTCTAAACTCCCCCAGCCAGCATAAGGAATCTCCTCCTTGTCAAACAAGCCCTCTGTCTAAAGAGTCACTTCCCTCACACCGCACTGTGGCATTACTGTACTGAACCTCACTTCCCCTACAGGCACTGCTGAAGAAACTGGACTTTCCCCAGCACAACTCGTATAACCTCTCTCGCTCTCTCTACTTGTCTTCCTTGCCCTCTATCCCTCTCGTTCCTTTTGGGTTCTGCAGAAGCCCTTCCCCTATAGGGACAGAACACTATGGGGCGGTGTGGTGCTTCCCTGAGCCGTGCTGTGGTCAGAGCTGGAGAATCCCCCTGCAGTACCTGGAACTCAGGGGGGCTTTTACGAAAGAGGGGAAACACTGATCTCTCTGTGTGTGTGTGTGTGTGTGTGTGTGTGTGTGTGTGTGTGTGTGTGTGTGTGTTTGTGTGTGACAGTCACCAGGACCTTTTATGCTGACACCCCTCTCTCTCTCTCCTACTCTGTTCTGTATATCTCCCCCCTCCTTTTCTCTCAGATTCACCTCCGTCAGCAGACTTTTCTGGTGCCAGAGACTGTAACCTTGAGACCAGCTATGTCCCTCTGTGGTAGCACTGCTACAGTCCTCCACACCTCTCTTCCATCACGGACACTTCCCTGTTCCCGTCTCTCCCTCTCATATACATCCATCTGTGCCCACCAGCCGCTCACCCAGCCTGGATAAAGCCTGAATAAACAGCTCGTGCTCTGACCCGCCTATACCAGCCAAAGTCAACAAACCCTTAAGCTAAACCAAAATGCTCTGCTATCCCCCTCTGAAGCTCCGGTGTGTGTGTGTGTATTTGGTCCCTGCTGGATACAGTAACACCAATCTGAATCTCCCTACCACTCCTTCCTTCCTCAGTTCTTACAGGCTACAGCTCCCACAGGAGGCCAAACCAAAACACAGAACTGTCCCCGTCTCCCAGGCAACAGAGGAGAGAAGGCCAGGACATTATCTAACAGAACACACATGTCGAACGCATCTGTGTGCTTGTCTACAGCTGACATCACACACAGCAGAGAGACCCCCTGAAAACGCAGCTAGCCAAATCACACACAGGGGGCAGATTTTGAGAGAACTAGAGATAGCCAATGAAAGGGAGATGTTGTGAGAGATGGATGAAAGGTGTGTGAAATTGCATTTGTCGCATGTGAGGCACACAACGTGCTTACGAGCCAATGCCAAACAGTTTTTAATACCAACAATTCAATAGTAACACAATAGGAATAAAATATACCAGATCAATGTTTTTCAGACAGAATTCATGGTATGAAATGGCGCGTGCACACACACACACACACACACACACCAGATATAACCAGCGTGTCAGGGCAGAGGAACGCAGCAGTCCAATGAGAAAAACACACTAACACACTCAGCGACTGGAGGCCAGGAGGTTTTCCTGAGAAAAAAAACTTCTGGCCCCTGGGGCCCTTAGACAGGAGGACACCAGAGACAACAGAAGCAGCAAGTCAACAGTTCTATTTGTAAAGCAGAGTGGGGGACAGCAGGGGAGGTGGGGCCGGAAGATGACTGGATTCCATCCGCCATCTTGGTCAGTTAGTTAGGTCAACACAGAAGCCCTGGTACACTGAATCATGTCAATGACAGCTAGAGGAGAAGAGAAGTCAGCAATGATCTACGATTAAGTAGAAAAGGAACTGTGGAATCTGAAGGAGCTCTTTAGGCTATTTAAACTGCTTTTAAACGGAGCTATTTAAACTTCTCCACTAGCCCTGATTGATATAGGAGTCTCTAGAGGCTGTGGCATCACACAGGCGTAGTGATGAGTTCTGGTCAGGACCTTATCAGCCCTACACAGACAGGTCTAGAAGAAAACACCCTTTCATTTTTACTTGTTAGTCATTTCGCAGACGCTCTTATCCAGAGAGACTTACAGGAGCAATTAGGGTTAAGTGCCTTGCTCAAGGCCACGTCGACAGATTTTTCACCTAGTCAGCTCGGGGATTCGAACCAGCGACCTTTCGGTAACTGGCCCAAAGCTCTTCAACCGCGAGGCTATCCTGCCACCGTTGAAGTAAAATGGTCCACACACTCACAAATGCATGGGCGCACACACACAAACACTTCAGTCTCTTTTCTTCTTTCCCTATGTAAATCTATCGATCTGGCTCTCCTTATTACGTTATTTCTCCTACCATTGTGCCATCTATATTTATCAGTCGACACAACTGCGTCAGTCGTTCCCCTTTCTCTGGGAACAAACACGCGCTAGGGTCGATGCTAAAAACTCCATTCCCGGGCCCCTACAACAGCCAGCTCGAATATCATATTCCCCCAACAGACCACAGGCGGGCGTCTATAATCTGGTTTTATGGTATCGTCCCATCAGTTTACAGATCAGGTTTAATATAACACATTTATCAGGGGCTGACATTCAGAGACGTAGAATATGCATGACCTGGATGGCCTGTGATAGAACACTGCCAGTGGAGGGGAGTCGGTTCACTGAACAGTGTGTGGATAATCCCTATGCCCTGTTTGGGGGAAGAGTTCCAGAAGCTCCACTGTGTTGATGACTCTCTTTCTGTATCCCTCTATCTATTCATCCCCACACATTTACGCAACACAATAGAGGGAAAGGGAGAGAGAGAGAGATCAGAGAGATAGACAGGGGGAGAGAGAGATTCAGAGTACCAGCATACAAAATGGTCATTGCAGAGCTGTCCCCTGTGACACACAATGTAACAATACACCCACCGCCTCCCTCTTTTCTCCCCTGTATCCTTTTCTTCCTCTGCTCTTACCGCTTGTCCAGTCTCCTCATCCTCCGTCATCCCCTCCTATCATCTTCCACATCTTGCCATCTTCTCCCCACTCTTTCTGACACTCCTATCCATCCCCCATCTTCTCTTACTCTTTCCCTCCATCCCTCCCTCCCTCCATACCTGAGGAAGAGTTGATGAGTGATCCATTGGAGCTGGTTCTGCGGAGCATCCGAAGTCCGTCACTCCAGGAGCGAGACTTGGGCAGGCGCCGTAACAGCCGGCCCAAACGCCTGGACACCTGACCGAAACACGCACTGCCCATATCGCCATCCTCACCCCCCAACTCCCCCTCTCCTTCACCACCCACCTCAGCCCTCACACGCAGAGACAAGGATTGAGAAGCTCTAACCTGGCTCACACCCTCACCGCTCTCCCCCGCCTCCCCCTCTCGCTCCCCCTCCTCTACCCGCCGCCCCGTAACCAACGGCGCTACCTGTGCCTGTCTGGGAGCATGGCACCAGCCTGCGGGCGCTGTCCTGTACCCGAGCCCAACAGCGCTCCCTGGCGTGTGCCCTCTGCCCCTCTCCTGCCCGCGGCTGAGGGGCTCCCTGTCGGTCCGAGGGCTGCCAGCTCGCCAGCCTCCCCAGTGCCCGCCATCCCAGCGCCACCACTCGCCCAGCTGTGCCACGCTCCGAACCAGCACCCCGTCCACCTCTCGCTTTGCCACCCCGTACACACACACACACACACTTAACACACACTTACACGGCTCTTACCTCACACATACACACACTCATGATCAACACCCCTTCCTCCCGTACCACTCCGCTAGTTTGCGCACACACACACCTCTACCCTTCAAAGTCCTCAAACCTCAGCTTGCCTATACTTCCTCCTCCTCCTCTGCCAACCGCTTCCTTACTGCCCACATGTACCACTACCCTCACGCTTCTCCTGTCCCCTCCACTGGAATATCTCTCTCTCATTCACTTGTTTTGTAGCTGACGGACTCCGGGGTTCTCTCGTTCTCTCTCCCTCTCAGTGCCTCTGCTGCAGCACCCACACACTCTGCAGCAGCAAACAGCTTAAAGAGACAGAGCCCCAATGAATGTCCCTCTCTCTCTTTCTCTCTCTGTGTGTTGTGTGTGTGTCATAGCCTGATGAACTGAAATGATTCACCACAAAACATCACAGAGATGGTGGGAAATCGTATTATTGTAAATGACATGCATCGCACCGGCAGTGTGTGTGTGTGTGTGTGTGTGTGTGTGTGTTTGTGACGTGTGTGTCTGCGTGCGTATCTTGGTGTATATGATACACACTAATGGCTATTAATATGCGCTGGAGAAAAGAGAGAGGGCTGCCCTACTTCTGAGCCTGAGGAGTTTGGAGACACAGGATGTTCCAGCCCTCATCAATCACACACTTCTTTACACTGCATATAAATGTCACCATTAATGAACATTAAAAAAAAAAACCACACAGACAGACAGACACACACACACCTATATGACATAATAATATCTATATTATACACTAATATGGAGATGCACATCCCCCTTTTGGACTCACTTGTGTACTAAACCGGTAATACCATGAATCCCGGGGTGAGAAAAGGATGGTGTGACGATATGCAAATCTGGATACCGTCCAACCCTAATAAACGGCCTCATTGCTAAAATCCCGCAGTATCCCTTTAAGCACTGGTCTCCGCTGTAGCTGGAACGCCTGCTGTGTGCCCTCTCCTCCTCCCTTTAACATCCTTTAAGACAAGGCGGTTCACACACACACACCTCTGCGCAGTCCCAGGACCTGTCAAGGGCACCCTAAATTTAGCCTGAGTAAAACTCCCCACAGATCTGTCACACATACAGGAGAACTGCACCGGCCTAAACACACACACAGACACACGTTAGTAACAGATATAGGAGGCTCTTACGTGAAAACAATATCACTTGTTGATATGCATCCCTGGGCAGCCATAACAGTTTAACCACTTCCTTATGTTTTATATTTAACCCTAACCCTAGCTCCATGTCCACCCTGGCTCAACCCTAACCCTAACCCTAGCTCCATGTCCACCCTGGCTCAACCCTAACCCTAACCCTAGCTCCATGTCCACCCTGGCTCAACCCTAACCCTAACCCTAGCTCCATGTCCACCCTGGCTCAACCCTAACCCTAACCCTAGCTCCATGTCCACCCTGGCTCAACCCTAACCCTAACCCTAGCTCCATGTCCACCCTGGCTCAACCCTAACCCTAACCCTAGCTCCATGTCCACCCTGGCTCAACCCTAACCCTGGCCATAACCCTAACACTAGCCATAACCCTAACCCTAGCTCCATGTCCACCCTGGCTCAACCCTAACCCTAGCTCCATGTCCACCCTGGCTCAACCCTAACCCTAACCCTAGCTCCATGTCCACCCTGGCTCAACCCTAACCCTAACCCTAGCTCCATGTCCACCCTGGCTCAACCCTAACCCTAACCCTAGCTCCATGTCCACCCTGGCTCAACCCTAACCCTAACCCTAGCTCCATGTCCACCCTGGCTCAACCCTAACCCTAACCCTAGCTCCATGTCCACCCTGGCTCAACCCTAACCCTAACCCCATGTCCACCCTGGCTCAACCCTAACCCTAACCCTAGCTCCATGTCCACCCTGGCTCAACCCTAACCCTAACCCTAGCTCCATGTCCACCCTGGCTCAACCCTAACCCTAACCCTAGCTCCATGTCCACCCTGGCTCAACCCTAACCCTAACCCTAGCTCCATGTCCACCCTGGCTCAACCCTAACCCTAACCCTAGCTCCATGTCCACCCTGGCTCAACCCTAACCCTGGCCATAACCCTAACACTAGCCATAACCCTAACCCTAGCTCCATGTCCACCCTGGCTCAACCCTAAGCCTAACCCTAGCTCCATGTCCACCCTGGCTCAACCCTAACCCTAACCCTAGTTCCATGTCCACCCTGGCTCAACCCTAACACTAACCCTAGCCCCCTGTCCACCCTGGCTCAACCCTAACCCTAACCCTAGCTCCATGTCCACCCTGGCTCAACCCTAACCCTAACCCTAGCCATAACCCTAACACTAGCCATAACCCTAACACTAGCTCCATGTCCACACACTAGCCATAACCCTAACCCTAGCTCCATGTCCACACCCTGGCCCAACCCTAACACTAGCCATAACCATAACCCTAACACTAGCCATAACCCTAACACTAGCTCCATGTCCACACCATGGCTCAACCCTAACCCTAACCCTAGCTCCATGTCCACACCCTAGCTCAACCCTAACCCTAGCCATAACCCTAACCCTAGCTCCATGTCCACACCCTGGCTCAACCCTAACCATGCATGCCATACACTCATCATTTTATGGGGCTCCCGAGTGGTGCAGCGGCCTAAAGCACTGCATCTCAGTGCTAGAGGCGTCACTACAGACCCTGGTTCGATCCTGGGCTGTATCACTACCCTGGCTCAACCCTAACCCTAGCCATAACCCTAACACTAGCTCCATGTCCACCCTGGCTCAACCCTAACCCCAACCCTAGCCATAACCCTAACACTAGCTCCATGTCTACCCTGGCTCAACCCTAACCCTAACACTAGCTCCATGTCCACCCTGGCTCAACCCTAACACTAGCCATAACCCTAACACTAGCTCCATGTCCACACCCTGGCCCAACCATAACCCTAGCCATAACCCTAACTCCATGTCTACCCTGGCTCAACCCTACCCTAACCATAGACATAACCCTAACACTAGCTCCATGTCCACACCCTGGCCCAACCCTAACCCTAGCCATAACCCTAACACTAGCTCCATGTCCACACCCTGGCCCAACCCTAACCCTAGCCATAACCCTAACACTAGCTCCATGTCCACACCCTGGCTCAACCCTAACCATGCATGCCATACACTCATCATTTTATGGGGCTCCCGAGTGGTGCAGCGGCCTAAAGCACTGCATCTCAGTGCTAGAGGCGTCACTACAGACCCTGGTTCGATCCTGGGCTGTATCACAACCGGCCGTGATCGGGAGTCCCATAGGGTGGCGCCCAATTGGCACACTGTCGTCTGGGTTAGGGGAGGGTTTGGCCGGGGTAGGCCGTCATTGTAAAATAGGAATCTGTTCTTAACTGACTGGCCTAGTTAAATAATGGCTAAATAAAACGAAAAAAATGAAATCATGAAGGGGTGAATTGAAAGCTCAGAGGCAGCAACTTCTCTATGACGGACACATACAACCAACCTTCACACACTTTAAAAAATATCTTCCTGCCTGGCTGGCCCAATGTTGAACTCTCTGCTCAGATGACACTAGCGTGGTCAGGAGGGGTTATGTTAGACATTCGTAGCTATGCTGGTGGCAGTGGTATGTTAGTACAGGAAGCTAAGAGATATTAACACACTCTACTTCCTCTGCTGGAGTCCATGGAGCTTTGAGAAAGAAACACCCAGTCATACTACGATGGCTGCTGCTGAGGACAAGGCCAGCACTGTGTAGGAGATGGGGGAGGGCATAGGGTTTAGGGTAGGGAGCATAGGAAAGGGACACGGTATATGAAGGGTAGGGGAGGACAGAGGTTATATTGTAGGGAGGGCATAGGAAGGGAATATGTAGAGTATAGAAGGTGATTAGGTACCAACGGAGAGAGCTTTGTAAGGCCTAATGCAACAGTGACACACATCGCTACAGGCCAAAATAAACAGGCTCACTGCACGAGAAGGGCGGTTGAACAGGCTCACTGCACGAGAAGGGCGGTTGATCTCCTATTTTTTCTGCTTTCAGTGTTTGTTCTGTATTTAACTAATTCATGGTTGTTTCTGCTCAAATGTCCCCTGCTTGTCAACCTGCATGCTGTGTTATCAGTGGCAGTGTCACTCCACATCTTTTCCTGTGGGAGCAGTGACCAGAGGCCGACCCCACACCTGCCTGCCTCCCTGGAGAGAGAGAGAGAGAGAGAGAGAGAGAGAACAGGAGAGAAAGCAGAGAGAGAGAGAACAGGAGAGAAAGCAGAGAGAGAGAGAACAGGAGAGAAAGCAGAGAGAGAGAGAACAGGAGAGAAAGCAGAGAGAAGATAGAAGAAGAAGAATGCAAAAACCTAAGAAATAAATTGAGAAACCTATCCACAGAGACAAAGAAAACCTGAGCCTACGCCTTCACTATGGTGAAACACTAAAACAGCATAGAAATACACTAAAGAAAAATAAGGAACAACACGTCAGAAACCAGCTCAATGTAATTTCCATAGAATCTAACCACTTCTGGGAAAATTTGAACTTATTTAACAAACAACAACACGAAGAGACATTAATCCAAATCCACTTCTCCAATCTTTTTGGCCCTATAACAAAGAACAAACAGCAAAAACATATGCATGATCTATTACAAATCTTAGAATCAGCTTTTAAAGACTACCGGATCCCACTGGATTATCCAATTACATTGGTTAAACTACAGAACAAACTACAAACCCCTCCAACCCAAAAAGGCCTGTGGTTTTGATGGTAATCCTAAATTAAATGATAAAATATCCAGACCGCAAATTGGTTACACTTAAACTCTTTAACATCATCCTTAGCTGTGGCATTTTCCCAATATTTGGAACCATGGACTAATGACGCCAATTCACAAAAAAAGGAGACAAATTCGACCCCAATAACTACAGTGGGATATGACTCAACAGCAACCTTGGGAAAATCCCCGGCATTACCATAAACAACTTCTACACCACAGTGAAAATAATGTTCTGAGCAAATAACAAAATTGTCTTTTTACCAAATTACCGTACGACAGACCACGTATTCACCCTGTACAACCTAACTGACAAATTGACAACCTATTTGACAAGCAAAACAAAAGCAAAGTCTTCTCATGCTTGGTTGATTTAAAAAAATACTTTTGACTCAGTTTTGCACAAGGGTCCGCTATAGAAATGGATGGAAAACGGTGTCAATAAATCCCAAATAGTTACATAATTAATAGCACAAACTTCACTTCATTTTAACGGACCTAGAAAGTTAGAACCAAACCTAACCCCCTTCTCATCCACTGTACATAGCACCCCCCTGACGCCCACACCCTATATTACATGGTCCAGTTTGAGCGGAGCCCGCACCAGCCACAGCAGCACAGCTCTGGGGTCAGCACAGCTCTGGGGTCAGCACAGCTCTGGGGTCAGCACAGCTCTGGGGTCAGCACAGCTCTGGAGTCAGCACAGCTCTGGAGTCAGCACAGCTCTGGAGTCAGCACAGCTCTGGAGTCAGCACAGCTCTGGAGTCAGCACAGCTCTGGAGTCAGCACACCCCGCCCCCTGCATCTCATATTTCTTGATCTTCCACACTGCCATTTTTTGCCGGCCCCAACAGGTAATTTAGTAGGCAGCCCCTTCACCTGTTGGCTATGTTACACCAAGGCCCTCCAATGTACAGGTCATGTCTTAAGTTTAAAACTAAGAATGATTCAATAATCCATGCTTTCTGGGGAATTCTATAAAGTCCAAAAGTTATGGGCGGAGCTAGAAAGTTGGCTGTCAGAAGTATTACAATGTAAAATTACTTTGAATTCGTCTGTCCAAATATTTCAAGACATGACAAATTGGAGGTGTAGCGAAATACCCGATGGGATGGACTAGTCTCTTCTCATCCCTCATCTTGAATAAAACGTATATAAAACATTTGGAAATCAATCAATCCTCCATCATTAACACAATAGAAAAATCGAATGATTTAAATATTGAAACAGCATGGGCGACCGAGATATGTGTATGTTTGTATTTGACCTTAATAAATAAATAAATAAATAAAAGCCATCTTCGGGGACTTTGAAAGAGGGGTCTCAAAGGAGCATAGAGGTTTTAAAGTCTGTGTGTGTCATCTTTACTGTTAAGGCAAGGCTGCAAGTTCTCCCAACAAAATATAATCTATCACACTGGTACCCTGCAAACCATGACCCATTTTGTATTCTACATGAGTGTAACGTCATGGATTATGAATGGCAAAGGATTTGTACATTGTTAGACATTACCACCTAATCGACCTGATAGCAAACGAGGTGAGACGAGTAGTCTCATCAACAGCACACGTGAAGAAACATTCTTGTGTAAGGGGAAGCTGGTTTGATGTGGTTGATGCGTTTTCCTGTGGGCCAAACACGCCAGATATTGTTGTTGTGGGTGGAGGCCAGGGGGAGGTGCTCCTTTTGGAAGTGGGCTGCTCATTTGACGGCTACATGGAGAAGGCCTTTACCGACAAGCTGCTTAAAATGCCAGCCACTCGTGGCATGCTTGGACAGCCTCGGGTGTAGGCGCAAGCTGGTGGCGCTGATATTTGGCAGTCTCGGCAACGTACACAGATATGCAGATTGCGGGCCTGACAAAAACTAGGGCAAATCAATTGGCTAGGTACTGCTCTGTTTCAGCTGTCGTGGGCAGCCTAGCTGTTTTGAGAAGGAGGTGCCTTTGAAATGTTTGGATAGTTTTTTTTGTCAATTTGATTGGTGGATTAAAATAAAGCATTTCAAATGTGTGTGTGTGTGTGTGTGTATGTCTCAGTCACCAGATCTCAACCCAGTTGAACACTGATGGGAGATTCTGGAGCAGCGCCTGAGGCAGTGTTTTCCACCATCAACAAAACACCAAATAATGGAATTTCTCATGGATTAATGGTGTCGCATCCCTCCAATAGAGTTCCAGACACTGTAAAATCTATACCAAGGTGCATTGAAGCTGTTCTGGCTCGTGGTGGTCCAACGCCCTATTATCACACTTTATGTTGGTGTTTCCTTTATTTTGGAAGTTACAGTGACTTCAGAAAAGTATTCACCCCCATGGACTTTTTAAACATTTTGTTTTTGTTACAACCTGAATTTAAAATGGATGTAAAAATGCAATAATGTTTTAGATATTTTTTACAAATTAATTAAAGATGAAAAGCAGACATGTTTTGAGTCAATAAGTACTTAACCCCTTTCCTATGGCAAGCCTACATAAGTTCAGGAGTAAAACGTTGATTAACAAGTCACGTAGTAAGTTGAATGGACTGCAATAATAGTGTTAAACATGATTTTTGTATGACTACCTCATCCTTGTACCCCATACATACGATGATCTGTAAGGTCCCTCAGCCGAGCAGTGAACTTCAAACACAGAACCAACCACAAAGACCAGGGAGGTTTTCCAAAGACTCGCAAAGAAGGGCACCTACAGTATTGGTAGATGGGTAAAAAAAAAAGATACAGGGGTCCTTTCTAACTCAGTTTACGGAAAAGAAGGAAACCACACATGGATTTCACCATGAGACAAATGGTGATTTTAAAACAGTTAGAGAGTTTAAGACATGAACGTCAGTCAATGTGGAAAATGTCAAGAACTTTGAATGTTTCTTCAAGTGCAGTCACAAAAACCATCAAGTGCTATGATGAAACTGGCTCTAATGAGGACCGCCACTGGAAAGGAAGACCTAGAGTTCTCTCTGCAGCAGAGGATAAGTTCATTAGAGATAACTGCACCTCAGATTGCAGCCAAAATAAATCTTTAGAGTTCAAGCAACTGTCCAGAGGAGACTGCATGAATCAGGCCTTCATGGTCGAATTGCTGCAAAGAAACCACTACTAAAGGACACCAATAAGAAGAAGAGACTTGCTTGGGCCAAGAAACACGAGCAATGGACATTAGACCGGTGGAAATCTGTCCTTTGGTCTGATGAGTCCAAATTATAGATTTTTGGTTCCAACCGCCATGTCTTTGAGAGACGCAGAGTATGTGTGGTTCCCACTGTGAAGCATGGACGAGGTGTGATGGTGTGGGGGTGCTTTGCTGGTGACACGGTCTGTGATTTATTAAGAATTCAAGGCACACTTAACCAGCATAGCTACCACAGCGATACGCCATCCCATCTGGTTTGCTCTTAGTGGGACTATCATTTGTTTTTCAACAGGACAATAACCCAAAACACCTCCAGGCTGTGTAAGGGCTATTTTACCGGGAAGGAGAGTGATGGAGTGCTGCATCAGATGACCTGGCCTCCACTATCACCCGACCTTAACCCAATTGAGATGGTTAGGGATGAGTTGGACCGCAGAGTGAAGGAAAAGCAGCCAACAAGTGCTCAGCACATGTGGGAACTCAAGACTGTCGGAAAAACATTCCTCATGAAGCTGGTTGAGAAAATACAAAGAGTGTGCAAAGCGGTCTTCAAGGCAAAGAGTGGCTACTTTGAAGAATCCAAAATATAAACTGTTGATTTGTTTAAGACTTTTTTGGTTAATACATGATTCCATATGTGTTATTTCATAGTTTTGATGTCTTCGCTACTATTCTACAATGTAGAAAATAGTCAAATTACAGAAAAACCCTGGAATGAAGGAGTAGGTGTGTCCAAACTTTTGACTGGTACTGTATGTGTAGTTCTACGACAGCCACCTCAGAAACATTCAATTAAAAGTTAATCTGACGTCTGACTGCTCTCCCAGTCTTAATCGCCCAGCAGGAGCTGCCTCATCTGAGATTAACAACCCACTGCAGTCACTATAACATAACAGAGAGAGGGAGCAAAGAGATATACAGACAGAGAGAAAACGCAGTAGAGTAAGACTAGAGGAAGTGGAGAGAGAAAATGGAGGTGGAGAGGAAAAGAGAAGGAAATAGGAAGAGGAAAAGGGGGAAGAGCGAAAGGAAAGCCAGTGAGGATAGAGGGGGAGAGGAGTGATCCTAAACTAGCCAGATTAGTGTCTGAGAGACAGACATAAGGAGATGTTTAACGTCTGTCATAGGTCTTATAGGTCTCTGTCTGTCACCAGCCTTTTAGACTGGATGTCTGCTCTAAGTATTATAGTTGTCTGTCTGTCTACCATGGATAACAGAAATAATCTTCTTCGCCACTTCCTGTTGAACTCGGAATGAGGGAGAGCTCAGTTTGTTGTTTTGGGAAGTTTTGAAAATTTTATTGAAAAAGATTGGTTACTAGCTAGCTACCCTTGTTGTTGTTTTCAATCTTCCTTGTGATCTGCCCTGTCTGGGACCTTGAAGAGTAACAGTGTAACCTACGTAACAGTGTAACCTACATAACCTATGTAGAATCTCCACATGAGACCTGGATGGAGTCTGAGGACAAAGTGAGCCAAATGACTGAGAAACTGAGAAACTGAAGATGGATCACAGGAAGATTGAGGTGGAGCGCACACAAAGGACTGGAAAACCCACCACCGGCCCAGGTGACAGGCCCAGGACGATAGTAGTCAAGTACAAGGTTCACAAAATCAATAACTTGCTAACATCAGATAAGATTCATATACAGTGCCTTGCGAAAGTATTCGGCCCCCTTGAACTTTGCGACCTTTTGCCACATTTCAGGCTTCAAACATAAAGATATAAAACTGTATTTTTTTGTGAAGAATCAACAACAAGTGGGACACAATCATGAAGTGGAACGACATTTATTGGATATTTCAAACTTTTTTAACAAATCAAAAACTGAAAAATTGGGCGTGCAAAATTATTCAGCCCCCTTAAGTTATTACTTTGTAGCGCCACCTTTTGCTGCGATTACAGCTGTAAGTCACTTGGGGTATGTCTCTATCAGTTTTGCACATCGAGAGACTGACATTTTTTCCCATTCCTCCTTGCAAAACAGCTCGAGCTCAGTGAGGTTGGATGGAGAGCATTTGTGAACAGCAGTTTTCAGTTCTTTCCACAGATTCTCGATTGGATTCAGGTCTGGACTTTGACTTGGCCATTCTAACACCTGGATATGTTTATTTTTGAACCATTCCATTGTAGATTTTGCTTTATGTTTTGGATCATTGTCTTGTTGGAAGACAAATCTCCGTCCCAGTCTCAGGTCTTTTGCAGACTCCATCAGGTTCTCTTCCAGAATGGTCCTGTATTTGGCTCCATCCATCTTCCCATCAATTTTAACCATCTTCCCTGTCCCTGCTGAAGAAAAGCAGGCCCAAACCATGATGCTGCCACCACCATGTTTGACAGTGGGGAGGGTGTGTTCAGGGTGATGAGCTGTGTTGCTTTTACGCCAAACATAACGTTTTGCATTGTTGCCAAAAAGTTCAATTTTGGTTTCATCTGACCAGAGCACCTTCTTCCACATGTTTGGTGTGTCTCCCAGGTGGCTTGTGGCAAACTTTAAACAACACTTTTTATGGATATCTTTAAGAAATGGCTTTCTTCTTGCCACTCTTCCATAAAGGCCAGATTTGTGCAATATACGACTGATTGTTGTCCTATGGACAGAGTCTTCCACCTCAGCTGTAGATCTCTGCAGTTCATCCAGAGTGATCATGGGCCTCTTGGCTGCATCTCTGATCAGTCTTCTCCTTGTATGAGCTGAAAGTTTAGAGGGACGGCCAGGTCTTGGTAGATTTGCAGTGGTCTGATACTCCTTCCATTTCAATATTATCGCTTGCACAGTTCTCCTTGGGATGTTTAAAGCTTGGGAAATCTTTTTGTATCCAAATCCGGCTTTAAACTTCTTCACAACAGTATCTCGGACCTGCCTGGTGTGTTCCTTGTTCTTCATGATGCTCTCTGCGCTTTTAACGGACCTCTGAGACTATCACAGTGCAGGTGCATTTATACGGAGACTTGATTACACACAGGTGGATTGTATTTATCATCATTAGTCATTTAGGTCAACATTGGATCATTCAGAGATCCTCACTGAACTTCTGGAGAGAGTTTGCTGCACTGAAAGTAAAGGGTCTGAATAATTTTGCACGCCCAATTTTTCAGTTTTTGATTTGTTAAAAAAGTTTGAAATATCCAATAAATGTCATTCCACTTCATGATTGTGTCCCACTTGTTGTTGATTCTTCACAAAAAAAATACAGTTTTATATCTTTATGTTTGAAGCCTGAAATGTGGCAAAAGGTCGCAAAGTTCAAGGGGGCCGAATACTTTCGCAAGGCACTGTATTAGCCATTTCTGAGACTCACTTACATAATTCATTTGATGATACAGCAGTACAGTGCCTTGCAAAAGTATTCATCCCCCTTGGCATTTTTCCTATTTTGTTGTATTATAACCTGTAATTTAAATGGATTTTTATTTGGATTCCATGTATTGGACATACACAAAATAGTCCAAATTGGTGAAGTGAAATTAGAAAAATAACTTGTTTCAAAACATTCTGCAAAAATAAAATGGAAAAGATTTGCATATATATGTATTCACCCCCTTTTCTATGAAGCCCCAAAATAAGATCGGGTGCAACCAATTACCTTCAGAAGTCACATAATTAGTTTGATTACACACGGGTGTACTTTACGTGTCACATGATCTGTCACATGATCTCAGTATATATACACCTGTTCTGAAAGGCCCCAGAGTCTGCAACACCACTAAGCAAGGGGCACCATGAAGATCAAGGAGCTCTCCAAACAGGTCAGGGACAACGTTGTGGAGAAGTACAGATCAGGGTTGGGTTACAAAAAAATCTCTGAAACTCTGAATATCCCACGGAGCACCATTAAATCCATTGTAAAATTTTTTGAAAGAATATGGCACCTGCCAAGAGAGGGCACCAAAACTCACAGACCAGGCAAGGAGGGCATTAATTACAGAGGCAACAAAGAGACCAAAGATAACCATGAATGAGCTGCAAAGCTCCACAGCGGAGATTGGCGTTTAGGACCACTTTAGAGCCCAGCTCTGTGGAGTGTGCGGCTTACAGAAGAGTGGCCAGAAGAAAATGCCATTAATTGAAGAAAAAATAAGCAAACACGTTTGGTGTTCGCCAAAAGGCACGTGGGAGACTCCCCAAACATATGGAAGGTACACTGGTCAGATGAGACTAAAATGGAGCTTTTTGGCTATCAAGGAAAATGCTATGTCTGGCTCAAACCCAACACCTCTCATCACTCCAAGAACACCATCCCCACAGTGAAGCATGGTGGTGGCAGCATCATGCTGTAGGGATGTTTTAGGGACTGGGAAACTGGTCAGAATTGAAGCAATGATGGATGGCGCTAAATACAGGGATATTCTAGAAGGAAACCTGTTTCAGTCTTCCAGAGATTTGAGACGGGGACGGAGGTTCACCTTCCAGCAGGACAATGACATACTGCTAAAGCAACACTTGAGTGGTTTAAGGGGAAACATGTAAATGTCTTGGAATGGCCTAGTCAAAACCCAGACCTCAATCCAATTGAGAATCTGTCGTATGACTTAAAGGTTGCTGTACACCAGCGGAACCCATCCAACTTGAAGGAGCTGGAGCAGTTTTGCCTTGAAGAATGGGCAAAAATCCCAGTGGCTAGATGTGTCAAGTTTATAGAGACATACCCCAAGAGACTTGCAGGTGTAATTGCTGCAAAAGGTGGCCCTACAAAGTATTTGACTCGGGGGGTTCAAGTTCTGTTTTTTTTAAACGTATTTCTTGTTTGTTTCACAATAAAATATATATTTTACATCTTCACAGTAAGTAGGCATGTTGTGCAAATCAAATGATACAACCCCCCCCCAAAAAATCTACTTTCTTGGGGATCTGAATATTGACAGGTTTTCATCTAGCTATCTGCTCAAGAGGAAGCTTCTTACTGTAACCAGTGCCTGTAATCTGGTACAGGTTATTAATCAACCTACCAGGGTATTTACAAAGACTACAGGAACAAGATCATCCACATGTTTCGATCACATTTTTACTAATGCTGTAGAACTTTGTTCTAAAGCTGTACCCATACCCATTGGATGCAGTGATCACAATATAGCTGACTTTGGAGTACTTTAAATGAAATTATGGGCAGAAAGACAAATTCAACTCCATCTTTCATCAAATCAGATGGCTTATTCATGACAAAACCATTTGATGTTGCCAATTATTTTCATGATTACTTCATTGGCAAAGTGGGCAGACTTAGGTAGGAGATGCCAACAACGAACAGTGAGCCATAGTGCTCATGTATGTAAAAAAACGAATAATGAAAGAAAAACATTGCAAGTTTGAATTTTATATTTTTGTAAAGTTAGTGTGTGAGACGTGGAAAAATGATTGTTCTCGATCAATAATGACAAACCTCCTGGCATTGACAACATAGATGGAGGACTGTAGCGGACTCTATAGCTACTCCTATCTGTCATATATTTAAGCTGAGCCTAAAGGAAAGTCTTTGTCCTCAGGCCTGGAGGGAAGCCAAAGTCATTCCGCTACCCAAGAATGGTAAAGCGGTCTTTACTGGTTCTATCAGCACATCTTGTCTTTAGTTTGGTCTGTTTGCATGTTGAAGGGGTCTGTCGTCCACGATCATTCACTACTAGAAAGATGAGTGAACCATTCCTTCACTTCATTTTGTTATAACATCTTTAGTCTAACAGACATTTACGTGACACCCAGAATACATTGTATTATGTCAACAAACATAGTGACACACATAGTTGGCAAATAGCTTACCATTAGCTCATCATAATCAGTACAACCTTCAAAAAAGTATTTTACACACATCATAGTTGTCCATTGCAATCTATTCAAAAATCAGAATGCATGATTTGCCACCAGTACTTCAAAACATATGAATAAAAGAGTAAACACATTATGCAGAAAATAAGGCACTTAGAAATAATAATTTTTGACAAAGTAAGGAAAACAACAATGAAGGCAATGCGAGCGCCAACCAAAAAATGAGCCAGGGGGAAAAGGTTTGTGCAAGACTGTGCAAATGTCTGCATACTTGATCTGCGGAAACACTGGGAAGTGCTTGGACTCCCATCAAAGAGAGACATTTGTCCAGCTCAGTAAAGCTTCAAACAAATTGGCAACAGTGAAATGGGCTCCTTCTCTGTGAATTAATGAGGAGGTGGAACACACCACAATTCAAACTGTTAGAAAATAAAACTTGTTGGAAAATAATGAACTGTTGTGTTGCGTAACAATCACATTTTGGAACACTGACATCACCTGCTTAAAACAACTCACACTGGGGCAACCGTTAGAAATATTTGGAACACTAGTGAAAAGGTTAAATGGAAGCTTCTCTAAAGTCAAACATGTAAAGCGTGGTGTACTGCAGGGCAGCTCTCGAGGCCCTCATCTTTTTTCTATTTTTATCAATGACTTGCCACTGACATTAATCAAAGCATGTGTGTTCATGTATGCTGATTATTCAACCATATATGCATCAGCAACCACAGCTAATGAAGTCACTAAAACCCTTAGCAAAAAGTTGCAGTCTGTTTTGGAATGGGTGGCCAGTAATAAACTGGTCCTGAACATCACTAAAACTAAGAGCATTGTATTTGGTACAAATCATTCCCTAATTCAAGACCTCAGCTGAATCTAGTCATGAATGGTGTGGCTGTTGAACAAGTTCAGGAGACTAAATTACTTGGTGTTACCTTATACCATAAGTCTGTTGGAACACAGAACTAGGGATGAGAATTGTGCTGCAGGCCATATGATTCCCAGGAAGTGCTCTTCCAAGAGGAGTAAACAGAGGATTATTTCTATAGGCTATAAATTTAACAATACCAACAAAGACAGAACACTTGAGATAAATTACAGAGTGAGAAAAGAGAGAACGATGGTTGTTTATCGGTATGAAAGTCTCGGCCACAGTTCCCTGTTATTAGCTGTGTGTGTGTGTGTGTGTGTGTGTGTGTGTGTGTGTGTGTGTGTGTGTGTTTTAAAACTACACTGACCTAAAGACCCAGCCATAATCTTTTTTTAGCTTGAGGGGCCAAGTTCATTACCACTACAAATACCCCCAAACACACCATTCAACCCTTGTTCCCTAGCCAAGAACTCCTCCCTCTCCATCGTTCCTGTCCATTGATAATGCATTTTGTGTGGCTTCAGTTAAAGACCAAGGATGGTTAAAGTAAGAAACTGTACACACACACACACACACGATTAATATATAAAGAGGGATTAGTGTGTCTATCCCAAACTGCTCTATGAGATTATAACCTGCATGTTATGGAGATTATAAATAATTGCACTATATGGATGTAGAATAAAGCACTGTCAACAACTCCACACATAACACTCAGTTGCTGGAGTGTTGATCAGTAGCTATAGCGTGTCTCTGGTCTCGCTCCAGTGAGCTCCTGCTGATAGCACATTAAATCAGAGAGCACTGCAGTACTGGGATCCCTCTCTCTCTCCCCTTCTCCTTTCTCATTCCTCTATCCCTCATCCACTCATTTACTCTCCCTCCTCCCTCTCTCTATTCTTTTCTCCCCCTCTCCTCCCCCCTCCCTCCCATTTTGTCCTCGACTCTAACTATCCTCTCGCTCTCGCCCTGTTCCCTCGCTCTCTCCCCTTTATGTCCTTTCTCCTCATCAACACTTCTCCTCCTTTCTTCCTCTAGCTCTTTTCACTCTGCTCCGCTCTTCCGTTCCAGTCTTCATCCCATCCAATTCATCTTCTCGCGCGCTCGCGCTACCGCCCCCCCCTCATTTATAGCGAAGTCCTCTGCAGTCACAGCTTCCCCATGACAGAGTGCTGCTGACACACTGCCTGCTCAGCACGCACACACACCACAGAAAGTGCCAGGTAAAACACGCTTGCTAACCCTCTGCAGCCCAGAGCAGTGCAGGTGTGTGTTATATCATTCTAATCAATGACCTGCTCTCTCCTCTATGCACCGGGTAGGACAACTCAACTATGTCATCGGAGCATGCTGACATAGCACATACATAGGGCCTACTTAGGGCCTTCATAGGACAGAGAACGAGTGGAGGAGGTCATGGAAGAGTCAGTGGCGGATTGTTGTTGCACTGTGGATCTAGAGCAGAAAGTAGTGTGAGGTTGTGTGTGTGAGAGAACAATTGTGGTAGAGTAGCCTACAGTAAGACTAAATGTAGGGCAGATGACACCTGAGCCATGTCTGTTTACCCCTCTTGTTAAAACACACACACACACTATGAAGGCATGGGCCCCAGGTGGTGAGGGTAGGTAACAACATCTCCACCCTGCTGATCCTCAACACTGGGGCCCCACAAAGGTGCATTCTGAGCCCTATCCTGTACTCCCTGTTCACCCACGACTGCGTGGCCATGCAAGCCTCCAACTCAATCATCAAGTTTGCAGACGACACTACAGTGGTAGGCTTGATTACCAACAACGACGAGTTCAGGAAACAGCAGAGGGAGCACCACCCTATCCACATTGACGGGACAGTAGTGGAGAGGGTAGTAAGTTAGGTTCCTTGGCGTACACATCACGCACAAAGTGAATTGGTCCACCCACACAGACAGAGTGGTGTAGAAGGCGCAGCAGCGCCTCTTCAACCTCAGGAGGCTGTAGAAATTCGGCTTGTCGCCAAAAGCACTCAAACTTTTACAGATGCACAATCGAGAGCATCCTGTCGGGCTGTACCACCGCCTGGTACGGCAACTGCTCCGCCCACAACCGTAAGGCTCTCCAGAGAGTAGTGAGGTCTGCACAACGCATCACCGGGGCAAACTACCTGCCCTCCAGGACACCTACACCACCCGATGTCACAGGAAGGCCATAAAGATCATCAAGGACAACATCCACCCGAGCCACTGCCTGTTCACCCCGCTATCATCCAGAAGACGAGGTCAGAACAGGTGCATCAAAGCAGGGACGAGAGACTGAAAAACAGCTTCTATCTCAAGGCCATCAGACTGTTAAACAGCCACCACTAACATTGAGTGGCTGCTGCCAACACACTGACTCAACTCCAGCCACTTTAATAATGGAAAAATTGATGTAAAAAATGTATCACTAGCCACTTTAAACAATGCTACTTAATATAATGTTTACATACCCTACATTACTCATCTCATATGTATATACTGTACTCAATACGATCTACTGCGTCTTGCCTATGCCGTTCTGTACCATCACTCATTCATATATCTTTATGTACATATTCTTCATCCCTTTACACTTGTGTGTCTAAGGTAGTTGTTGTGAAATTGTTAGGTTAGATTACCCGTTGGTTATTACTGCATTGTCGGAACTAGAAGCACAAACATTTCGCTACACTCGCATTAACATCTGCTAACCATGTGTACGTGACAAATAAAATGTGGGCACACACATGCCATCCCCTACCCTCCAGAGCAGTCACACGTCCAGATAACTGTGACCAAAAATACCCCCATACAGATGTGACAATGGCAGATGTCCTACAGTAACAGTACTGACACGTTCACTGCAGTAGGCCATGATTATTACGCACACACATACGAAACACTGTTAACTCCCTAAACTAACTTTGTCCGCTCACATCATGTCGCTCTCTCTCTCTCTACACCTCTCTCGCTTTAATGGGCTTTATTGGCATGGGGAAAATATGTTGACGTCGCCAAACCAAGCGAAATAGATAATAAACAATCCAAAAGCTGTGCTTGCAACTCTGGCTGTGACACAGAGGCGAGGGAGGCTGGAGGAGGAGAGGGGGCCAGGGAGATGAGGCTGGGAGGACAAGATAATGAGGTTTCCATAGGAGGCTGCTGGCTGCAGCTCTGAATGCTTGGCAGAGTCACACTAACACGCTCTCTCATACACACACATACAATTTCTCTCTCTCTCAGAAGTGTACATATGTAGATGCTCTACAGACTCTCAATAACATTTCAACTATTTACTATCCCTGTCCCTAGCCCTTATCCTAAACTTAACCCTTTTCCTAATCCGAACCTTAAAGCAAGCAGTTGTTTATCAACATGTAGCCTAGTTTGTTGATAGTATGACCATCTGTAGAGCATCTACAGATGGGCTATCCAGACTATCCAAATAAAGTGTGACCAATTGCTATTCTAGTCATGGCCTGACAATGCCCTTCACATTAATCCGGTCACAACAAGAGCCAGCAGCCTCCACCTTGGAATGAGGTCGATATCCAAGCATCAACGCCAAACCATGACGTCACAGCACACCCGTCAAAGCAATTATGCTATACTAACATAAAAGCAAATCAACCACAAACCATCTCTATCATCTTTCAATATATAAATGTAAACATTGTTTTAAAACAATTTAAATATAATACATAGAAATGTTGTGGGACAATAGTAGATGAAGAATCAATATTTTTTAGATTGAGTATTTATTGGGTCATTATGTCAGTATACTATGTATGTTTGTAATAGTGTATATGTGAAAATGTGTTTGTATTATAAATTGTATTTAAATTTTTAAGGACTCTTGGAAGATTAGTCCAAATGGGGACTAAAAGAGATCCAAATCAAATCATAATCAAATCATCTGGTAGTAAAGCAACAGATGGCAAATCTTCCTCTGGCAGAAGTGGGAATTTATTTGTATTCTACTGTCATAGCCTAGAGGCTGGCCTACCCTACTTACTTTTACACTTGAGCGCCTGCTGAACACTGATCCGCTGGTTACAGACGTCGCACCAGTCCCGAGTCACGGTTCTGGTCCCAAACGTGTGGCCCTCTCCTGTCTCCGACCGCACGCGCGCGTCCTCCTGCTCCTGGGGGCCAAATATTGACCAGACCTCCCTTCGGTGGGATTCTGTGCGCGCGAGTTTAACGACCCCGGTCCTTCCCTGTGTCAACCGCTCCAGCGGTGGTCCCCCGGTGTCCCCTTTGGTCACCAGCCTGGTGGTCTGACCATTGGGGCTGTGGGATGCGCGCCTTCTGACCGGACGGTCCCGATGTGAGTGTGCTCCCATGTGTCCGTTTGTTGGCGCGCTTGATCTGTCACACTTGACGTCTGTCATCTGTGTGTCAGCTGACGTGCTTGACATAACATTTGTAAGGATCTTCAGGGAACTCCTTCGATCACGGGTTGAATCATTCCCGCTACCGCTCCGTCCGCTTTGACCAGTGTCCTTCTCCCTCGCCACTGTAGTGTCTCCACAGTCAGGGCTGCTGCTGTCGCTCTCTCTGTCTGAACTACGTGGCACCAGCACCGGCTGAGCCTCACGACTCACCCCGGGATCCCCCCCTCCTACCCCGGCTGCGGCTCCTTGTTGTCCCGGGGTCAGGGACGGGTTTAGTGGGGATGCTGTGACTGCTGATACCGCCGAAACCGAACCGCACTCCCGCGTCACCGAGCTCTTCCCGAGGATGATGTCCACGGAGGATTTCCACGGTAACGTTCTTTTATTCCTCCCGGCGGCCTTTAGTTTATGAAAGACTAGCTGGTGGTCGGGAGCCGGTCGATGTTGTCCTGGTCCTACCACACTCACTGAAGCCATGGCTCGGTGTATGTGAGTGCGTGTGTGCTGTGAATGTAAACTCTAAATTGAAGCACCAGCCAAGGCACGCATGCAGCTAGTGTGACGCCTACACTACGATGAATCTATAAACGTTTAAATGCCACCGGCTAGAGAGGCACGAGCACTCTTAAAGCGACCGCGCGCCTAATCCGGGGATTAATCGGTGATTTCTGATTTGGTGTGAGGCTAACCAGGGATTAAACTACTACTACTAACCTATTTCTAGGCCTACTGTTACAGAACTGCATGACAATGTAGCCGACCTGAGTTCGTATTTGAGTGTCTTATATTTTAAATACTTTTGTCTGTGTATTTGAATATTTTTTTTTAAATACAGCCCAAAACAATGACTTGTATTTAAATATTTGAATTGTTATGTGTAAAAAACGAATAGTAAAATAGTATTTTCTAAGTCAAATACTTATTTCCAATAATTTACAGAATAAAAATGTCTGACTGAGCCCAAAGACAAAAAAAACTGAGCTTTTTCTGTTGGATTTGACCTACATTGAATTTCTAAACACGGGGCTTCCCAGGCAGCGTCAGTGAGTGACATCATGTTACACTGTCATATTGAAGAGCCTGTGGGAGGTTGGTTCTAGCAATATTATAATGCAGTCTTAGGTACAATACAGAATAATGCAAACAGAAACAGAGGATAGCAAAATGTCTTTTAAATTACGGTGAGGAAAATTATGAAAATCTCCATGTCACAATACATCATCAGTGTTCTGAGAAACCATGATGCAGTGAGCTTGTCCCCACTTTCACTTTCGCATTCTGACTAGAGTATTTAGTTCATATTGTGATGAGTTCAGTGGTTTCTTGTTTGATCTGGGAAACTTCTCCCATTGTCAACTTACTCTTTGAAATCGGTCATCCTCAAACACGTTGGCACTGAGTACATTTAGGAGGTTGTACATATTCAGTACTTGCACAATGAAGTCACCGTGATGTCCTGAATATGAAAGTGTGTGTTGCGATGTGTTTTTGTAGTTATTGACCCGGTCTGATTCGAGAGGGAGGCAGTGGTTTGACTGTGAATTTCCCTGGATTCTCCCCAGTGCTGAAATGAAACATGTTTCACACAAGACAGAAGAAAACATAGCAATTAGATAAATGGTCCACAGACTATGCGCTGTCCGTGTTCTCTCTATATACATGGATTTCGGGAAGTATTCAGACCCCTTGACATTTTGATACATTACAGCCTTATTCTAAAATGGAAAAAATATATATAATCTACACACAATAACCCATAATGACAAAGTGAAAAACAGGTTTTCAGAAAAGTTTGCAAATGTGTTAAAAATAGAAAACAGAAATACCTTATTTACATAAGTAATCAGACCCTTTGCTACGAGGACTTGAAATTGAGCTCAGGTGCATCCTGTTTCCATTGGTCATCATTGAGATGTTTCTACAACTTGGGAGTCCACCTGTGGTAAATTCAATTGATTGGACATGATTTGGAAAGGCACACACCTGTCTATATAAGGTCCCACAGTTGACAGTGGATGTCGGAGCAAAAACCAAGCCATGAGGTCAAAAGAATTGTCTGTAGAGCGCATAGACAGGATTGTGTCGAGGCACAGATCTGGGGAAGGGTAACAAAACATGTCTGCAGCAATGAAGGTCCCCAAGAACACAGTGGCCTCCACCATTCTTAAATGGAACCACCAAGACTTCCTAGAGCTGGCCGCCCGGCCAAACTGAGCAATCGGGGGAGAAGGGCCTTGGTCAGGGAGGTGACCAAGAACACAATGGTCACTCTGACAGAGCTCCAGAGTTCCTCTTTGGAGCACTCCACCAAATCAGACCTTTATGGTAGTGGCCAGATGGAAGACATTCCTCAGTAAAAAGGCACAAGACAGCCAACTTGGAGTCTCCCAAAAGGCACCTAAAGACTCTCAGACCATGAGAAATAAGATTCTCTGATCATGACACCAAGATTGAATGCCAAGCCACACGTCTGGACGAAACCTGGCACCATCCCTACAGTGGATGGGGTGTGTCAAGGCAAGGGCTGATTTCAAGGTTTTACTGCTAACCGACAAAGCATTACATGGGCTTGCTCCTACCTATCTCTCTGATTTGGTCCTGCCGTACATACCTACACGTACGCTACGGTCACAAGACGCAGGCCTCCTAATTGTCCTTAGAATTTCTAAGCAAACAGCTGGAGGCAGGGCTTTCTCATATAGAGCTCCATTTTTATGGAATGGTCTGCCTACCCATGTGCGAGACGCAAACTCAGTCTCAACCTTTAAGTCTTTACTGAAGACTCATATCTTCAGTGGGTCATATGATTGAGTGTAGTCTGGCCCAGGAGTGTGAAGGTGAACGGAAAGGCTCTGGAGCAACGAACCGCCCTTGCTGTCTCTGCCTGGCCGGTTCCCCTCTTTCCACTGGGATTCTCTACCTCTAACCCTATTACAGGGGCTGAGTCACTGGCTTACTGGTGCTCTTTCATGCCGTCCCTAGGAGGGGTGTGTCACTTGAGTGGGTTGAGTCACTGATGTGATCTTCCTGTCTGGGTTGGCGCCCCCCCTTGGGTTGTGTCGTGGCAGAGATCTTTGTGGGCTATACTCGGCCTTGTCTCAGGATGGTAAGTTGGTGGTTGAAGATATCCCTCTCATGGTGTGGGGGCTGTGCTTCGGCAAAGTGGGTGGGGTTATATCCTTCCTGTTTGGCCCTGTCCACAGGGCCACAGTGTCTCCTGACCCCTCCTGTCTCAGCCTCCAGTATTTATGCTATAGTAGTTTGTGTCGGGGGGCTAGGGTCAGTTTGTTATATCTGGAGTACTTCTCCTGTCTTATCCGGTGTCCTGTGTGAATTTAAGTATGCTCTCTCTAATTCTCTTTCTTTCTCTCTCTCGGAGGACCTGAGCCCTAGGACCATGCCTCAGGACTACCTGGCATGATGACTCCTTGCTGTCCCCAGTCCACCTGGCCGTGCTGCTGCTCCAGTTTAAACTGTTGTGCCTTATTATTATTTGACCATGCTGGTCATTTATGAACATTTGAACATCTTGGCCATGCTCTGTTATAATCTCCACCCGGCACAGCCAGAAGAGGACTGGCCACCCCACATATGCTCTCTCTAATTCTCTCTTTCTTTCTCTCTCTCGGAGGACCTGAGCCCTAGGACCATGCCCCAGGACTACCTGACATGATGACTCCTTGCTGTCCCCAGTCCATCTCACCGTGCTGCTGCTCCAGTTTCAACTGTTCTGCCTTATTATTATACGACCATGCTGGTCATTTATGAACATTTGAACATCTTGGTCATGTTCTGTTATAATCTCTACCCGGCACAACCAGAAGAGGACTGGCCACCCCACATAGCCTGGTTCCTCTCTAGGTTTCTTCCTAGGTTTGGGCCTTTCTAGGGAGTTTTTCCTAGCCACCGTGCTTCTACACCTGCATTGCTTGCTGTTTGGGGTTTTAGGCTGGGTTTCTGTACAGCACTTTGAGATATCAGCTGATGTACGAAGGGCTATATAAATACATTTGATTTGATTTGATTTGAACCATTCAGAAAACTTTGCCATGCCTGAGTTGGCTTCATTGATTAGTGAATCAAAATTGTAGTCACTGGTAATGTCACGTTCTGACCTTTATTCCTTTGTTTTGTCTTCATTTAGTATGGTCAGGGCGTGAGTTGGGGTGGGCAGTCTGTTAATTTTTCTATTTCTGTGTTTGGCCTGATACGGTTCTCAATCAGAGGCAGCTGTCTATCGTTGTCCCTGATTGAAAACCATATTTAGGTAGCCTGTTTTCCTTGTGTTTTGTGGGTGGTTATTTTCAGTTTGTGTGTCTGCACCAGATAGAACTGTTTTGGTTTTCACTTTGTTGTTTTGTTTTTGAAGTGTTCAGTTTCATTAAAAGAAAAATGAACACTTACCACGCTGCGCTTTGGTCCTCTCCTTCTTCCACCTCTGAATGCTGTTACAGAACCACCCACCAAAAAAGGACCAAGCAGCGTGGTAACGGGCAGCAGCAGCAGCGGACGCAGGACTCCTGGACATGGGAGCAAGATCTGGACTATGTCATAACTTGGGAGGAGATAGACAGGTGGTCGGTCGACCCAGGGAGAGTGCCGGAGCCCGCCTGGGATTCTCTGGAGCAGTGTGAGGAGGGATACCGGTGAATGGAGTCAGCACAGCGGCGCAGAAGGAAGCCCGAGAGGCAGCCCCAAAAATGTCTTGGGGGGGCACGAGGAGTCTGGCGAGTTCAGGTAGGAGACCTGCGCCAACTTCCTGTGCTTACCGGAGAGCGAGAGGGACAGGCACCGTGTTATGCGGTGGAGCGCACGGTGTCCCCGGTGCGTGTGCATAGCCCGGTGTGGTACATTCCAGCTCCTCGTATCGGCCGAGCTAGAGTGGGCATCGAGCCAGGTGCCATGAAGCCAGCTCTACGCATCACGACTCCAGTACGTCTCCTCGGGCCGGCGTACATGGCACCAGCCTTATGCATGGCGTCCCCGATTCGCCAGCACAGCCCAGTGCGGGCTATTCCACCTCGCTGCACTGGCCTGGCTACGGGGAGCATTCAACCAGGTAAGGTTGGGCAGGCTCGGTGCTCAAGAGCTCCAGTCAGTCCAGTCCAGTACTGTCACGTTCTGACTTTTATTCCTTTGTTTTCTCTTTATTTAGTATGGTCAGGGCATGAGTTGGGGTGGGCAGTCTGTTAGTTTTTCTATATTTTCTATTTCTGTGTTTGGCCTGATATGGTTCTCAAATCAGAGGCAGCTGTCTATCGTTGTCCCTGATTGAGAACCATATTTAGGTAGCCTGTTTTCCTTTGTGTTTTGTGGGTGGTTATTTTCAGTCTTTGTGTGTCTGCACCAGATAGAACTGTTTCGGTTTTCACTTTGTTGTTTTGTTTTTGATGTGTTCAGTTTCATTAAAAGAAAGATGAACACTTACCACGCTGCGCTTTGGTCCTCTCCTTCTTCCACCTCTGAATGCCGTTACAGGTAAGAATAATAAATGTTTTTTGTTTTTTTAATTTAAATTTTAAGAGCCCGGAATCTCAATTGGTGTTCTAGTTGATGGAAAGTTGTCCTGGAAAGATATTCACCAGCAAAGTGGTTTAGTCCGTCGGTATCATCAGGAAAAAACATGTGGTTTGGTTCATCAGGCTTGTTTTCTAACACGCTGACCACACCGCCCGTGTCGCATGCGCGCCAGTGCTGCAAAATAAATGTACACATACATGTTATTCCATCACTGCACCCACACTGCTCGCGCGCGTCTGCGTAACCAGGTGCTAAAATATAACTTGGTTCTATTTGTGACGCTTGACGCACTGCAAGTCCCGCCTCTCCCATCTCCTCATTGGTTTTTAGGAGCATATACCCACGTGGGTGATTGAAAGATGAACTGAGGTCCACACTCCAGTCCAGTTGGTGGTGGTAATGCACCTTCAAGTTGGTTGCCAACCACCATATAAAGTCCACATAAGAAGCCTGAAGGAGGAGAGATTACTAGAAACTAGGTTTACCCTTTTAAATGTGGATTAATTGTCCCAGTAGAGGACCTTGTGCATTTCAGGTAAAATATCATCCCAATGTTTACATCCCAGGACAAATTACCTACCAACAGCAAGCTAGCTAGCTAAATTGCCATAAATGTTTAACGCTTTTCGACCTGTCCAGAAATGAATATAGTTGGTTCAGAGTTCATTTTGATATTTCAACCGAAGTGTCCTGATCGTGTCTGTTGCGGGTGGACAAAATCAACATGCGTGCGATGGTGCACGCGTACGCAGTGTGGTCAGCATGTAACACTATAGTACAGCTTTATTTACCCATATCTCATTTACTGCAAAATTGTCTGGGACAGTACTACCTACAGTGGGGCAAAAAATTATTTAGTCAGCCACCAACTGTGCAAGTTTCCCACTTATAAAGATGAGAGGCTTGTAATTTTCATCATAGGTACACTTCAACTATGACAGACAAAATGAGGGGGAAAAAATCCAGAAAATCACATTGTAGGATTTTTTATGATTTTATTTGCAAATTATGGTGGAAAATAAGTATTTGGTCACCTACAAACAAGCAAGATTTCTGGCTCTCACAGACCTGTAACTTCTTCTTTAAGAGGCTCCTCTGTCCTCCACTCGTTACCTGTATTAATGGCACCTGTTTGAACTTGTTATCAGTATAAAAGACACCTGTCCACAACCTCAAACAGTCACACTCCAAACTCCACTATGGCCAAGACCAAAGAGCTGTCAAAGGACACCAGAAACAAAATTGTAGACCTGCACCAGGCTGGGAAGACTGAATCTGCAATAGGTAAGCAGCTTGGTTAGAAGAAATCAACTGTGGGAGCAATGATTAGGAAATGGAAGACATACAAGACCACTGATAATCTCCCTCGATCTGGGGTTCCACGCAAGATCTCACCCTGTGGGGTCAAAATGATCTCAAGAACGGTGAGCAAATATCCCAGAACCACACGGGGGGACCTAGTGAATGACCTGCAGAGAGCTGGGAACAAAGTAACAAAGCCTACCATCAGTAACACACTACGCCGCCAGGGACTCAAATCCTGCAGTGCCAGACGTGTCCCCCGGCTTAAGCCAGTACATGTCCAGGCCCGTCTGAAGTTTGCATCCAAAGAACACCTACACCTACATACCTACTGTGAAGGATGGGGGTGGAAACATCATGCTTTGGGGCTGTTCTTCTGCAAAGGGACCAGGACGACTGATCCGTGTAAAGGAAGGAATGAATGGGCCCATGTATCGTGAGATTTTGAGTGAAAACCTCCTTCCATCAGCAAGGGCATTGAAGATGAAACGTGGTTGGGTCTTTCAGCATGACAATGATCCCAAACACACCGCCCGGGCAACGAAGGAGTGGCTTCGTAAGAAGCATTTCAAGGTCCTGGAGTGGCCTAGCCAGTCTCCAGATCTCAACCCCATAGAAAATCTTTGGAGGGAGTTGAAAGTCCATGTTGCCCAGCAACAGCCCCAAAACGTCACTGCTCTAGAGGAGATCTGCATGGAGAAATGGGCCAAAATACCAGCAACAGTGTGTGAAAACCTTGTGAAGACTTACAGAAAACGTTTGACCTCTGTCATTGCCAACAAAGGGTATATAACAAAGTATTGAGATAAGTATTTGGTCAATAACAAAAGTTTATTTTCCACCATAATTTGCAAATAAATTCATTAAAAATCATACAATGTGATTTTCTGGATTTTTTTTCTCATTTTGTCTGTCATAGTTGAAGTGTACCTATGATGAAAATGACAGGCCTCTCATCTTTTTAAGTGGGAGAACTTGCACAATTGGTGGTTGACTAAATACCTTTTTGCCCCACTGTATGTGTGTGTATATATATACACATATATAATATATATATATACACATATATATATATATACATACACAGTTTAAGACGGAAGTTTACATGCACTTCGGTTGGAGTCATTAAAATTTGTTTTTCAACCAGTCCACAAATTTATTGTTAACAAACTGTAGTTTTGGCAAGTCGGTTAGGACATCTACTTTGTGCATGTACTTTGTGCATCTACGTTGTGTATAATTTTTCCAACAATTGTTTACAGACAGATTATTTCACTGTATCACAATTCCAGTGGGTCAGAAGTTTACATACACTAAGTTGACTGACAGCTTGGAACATTCCAGAAAATGAGGTCATGGCTTTAGAAACTTCTGATAGGCTAATTGACATCACTTGAGTCAATTGGAGGTGTATTCGTTGATGTATTTCAAGGCCTACCTTCAAACGCAGTGCCTCTTTGCTTGACATCATGGGAAAATCAAAAGAAACCTCAGAAAAAATTGTAGACCTCCACAAGTCTGGTTCATCCTTGGGAGCAATTTCCAAATGCCTGAAGATACCACGTTCATCTGTACAAACAATAGTACGCAAGTATAAACACCACAGGACCACGCAGCCGTCATACCGCTCAGGAAGGAGACGCGTTCTGCCTCCTAGAGATGAACGTACTTTGGTGCGAAAAGTACAAATCAATCCCAGAACAACAGCAAAGGACCTTGTGAAGATGCTGGAGGAAACAGGTACAAAGTATCTATATCCACAGTAAAACAAGTCCTATAACGACATAACCTGAAAGGCCGCTCAGCAAGGAAGAAGCCACTGCTCCTAAACCGCCATAAAAAAGCCAGACTACGGTTTGCAACTGCACATGGGGACAAAGATCACACTTTTTGTAGAAATGTCCTCTGGTCTGATGAAACAAAAAATCGAACTGTTTGGCCATAATGACCAATGTTATGTTTGGAGGAAAAAGGGGGAGACTTGCAAGCCGAAGAACACCATCCCAACCGTGAAGCACGGGGGTGGCAGCATCATGTTGTGAGGGAGCTTTGCTGCAGGAGGGACTGGTGCACTTCACAAAATAGATGGCATCATGAGGATGGAAAATGATGTGGATATATTGAAGCAACATCTCAAGACATCAGTCAGGAAATTAAAGCTTGCTCGCAAATGGATCTTCCAAATGGACAATGATCCCAAGCATACTTCCAAAGTTGTGGCAAATGGCTTAAGGACAACAAAGTCAAGGTATTGGAATGGCCATCACAAAGCCCTGACCTCAATCCTATAGAACATTTGTGGGCAGAACTGAAAAAGCGTGTGCGAGCAAGGAGGCCTACAAACCTGACTCAGTTACACCAGCTCTGTCAGGAGGAATGGGCCAAAATTCCCCCAACTTATTATGGGAAGGCTGTGGAAGGCTACCCATAACGTTTGACCCAAGTTAAACAATTTAAAGGCAATGCTACCAAATACTAATTGAGTGTATGTAAACTTCTGACCCACTGGGAATGTGATGAAATAAATAAAAGCTGAAATAAATCATTCTCTCTACTATTATACTGACATTTCACATTCTTAAAATAAAGTAGTGATCCTAACTGACCTAAGACAGGGAATTTTTACTAGGATTAAATGTCAGGAATTGTGAAACTGAGTTTAAATGTATTTGGCTAAGGTGTATGTAAACTTCAGACTTCAACTGTTTAAAATAAAAATATTTGTTTAACACTTATTTGGTTACTACATGATTCCATATGTGTTATTTCATAGTTTTGATGTCTTCATTATTATTGTACAATGTAGAAAATAGTAAAAATAAAGAAAAACCCTGGAATGAGTAAGTGTGTCCAAACTTTTGACTGGTACTGTATGTAAATTCAATAGTGTTTTGTATTTTTGTAAATTAGCAAACATTTCTAAAAACCTGTTTTTGCACTGTTATGAGATTTTTTTTAAAAATACATTTTAGAATAAGGCTGTAATGTGGAAAAAGTCAAGGGGTCTGAATACATTCCAAAGGCACTGTACATATACAGTGAGAGAAAAAAGTATTTGATCCCCTGCTGATTTTGTACATTTGCCTACAACAGGTTTAGGTGTTCATTCGCAATGTTACAATGCCTGAGATTGTACGTGTCGGTATGCGACCGTGTGTCTTGTCACTCACAGTGTGTGTAGTCTGTGCTCAGAGCTGTGGCAGGACTGCAGTCTCGTGTTGACCGTGCTGATACCAAGCATCACGTCGCCACACTCCCTACGCACCTTCTCACTGGGAGTGGGGGGGGGACAGAGAGGAGAGCATCAATCAGATGTTTTTGGTTTGTTCTAACGGTGTGTGTGTGTGCGTGTGTGTGTCGTGTGTGTGCGACTCACATGTAGCTGTAGTATCCGTGTAAGAGCACCTCTCTGTCTGTGTGTAAGGAATGCATTATCCTCAGGTACTGCTGGACCACTCCTACGATCACCTAGACAGAGGAGAAAAGAGAGGGAGGAGAGGATGAGAATGGGGGAGAAAAAAAGGGGGGGAGGGGTTGATTAATAAGAGTGATTTATTTACTAAATAGAAAACCACCACCATCAACAGATCATTCGGGGAGTTTTAACTGTCTCTTCCAGTTGGTCAAACACTGCTGGATCCTATGATTGGCCTGTGTGTGAAGTGAAAGAGCAGAAAGAGCAGTCAGCCACAACGTCGAACTGGGATGGGATAATGGGCATCTCTGCTACAGAAGACAAGACACTTTTTTACAGGTTTTGAATCAATTCGAGAAAAAAATGTGTGTGTGTGTGTGTGTGTGGGGTAGAGACGGGGCCACAGTAGTTGCTAGGGGATGGTGAATGTTTTAGGTTTTTTTGGGGGGGGGTTAGTGATTTAAGGGTCTGGGCCAAAGGGACCAGGAGGATCAGTTTACATTCTCTGTAGGGGAGTTCAGCGTGTGTCTCTGGGGCGTGGCTGAGCAGCAGTAGGGGCTGGAAGGGCGAGGTCGGGGGGAAGTTGACCATCTTCATGGAGCCCTCCAGGGAAAGGTCATGACCCAGGTACAGAAAGTGCTGTTGCTCCAGCCCCACCCCTGTCTGACACGCCACCTCTTCACGGAAGATGGCCACCCTGGGAGACGGGAGAGGTGTGGGGGGGGCACAGGTGGGTGTGAGTGAAGACTGGCAAGTGTGTGTGTTTGGGTGTATACTCACGTGTTGTGGTGGTGAATGTATATGCGGTGAGCTGCGGCCTGTTGCAGGCAGAACAGATGGACTGAGACTCTCTGTAGTATCTCTGTGGTGGCAAAAAATAACTGGCCAAATGCCCAACACTTCTCCTGGTCTGCCTCCAGTATCCCAGCTAACACTGGCACCAGTTGACCACTCAGACCCCTACACACAGAGGGGAGGGGGAGAAGAAGTGGAAGAGTGAGAGGTACTGACTGAGAGCTGGCAGCTCTGTGGCAGGCGGTAACTCCACTCTATAGGGCCGTCGTCAACCCTCTAGACTCCAGCAATGGCCCCAACCGGCTTCTCTGTGGTGACCTTATACCTGCACGGCACCGACAGGGGGAGAGTGGGAGCAGAGGAGAAGGAAGACACCAGCGTTTTATTGTCCTGTCCTGTTTCATCTGGTGTTGTGTTTTGATGAATCCCAAATCAATAAAATGGCAATAACTTGTTCATTTCAATGTAATTCCAGGTTGCCCATCGTAATTACACACACACCAACTGTTGGAGCTATGAAACACACAACACACACAGACTCACATGGTGGGCTTGTTCTTGCGGGGTCCTCCGTAGGGTGTGAAGGGTGAAGTACTGGCGGCAGCGTGGTAAAACGTCACTCCAATACTCCACAGGTCAACACTCACACCATAGGCCTTCTGCTGGGGTTTCCGCAGCACTGCACACTCATATATGTCTGAGTGCCACACACACACACACACACACACACACGCTAAATACTATAACTAGCCCTACCTTATGTTATCTGCTGAGGCTTAGGAAACACTGCACGCTCAGACAGGTCTGAGACAACATTCGAAGTAATCTCTCCTCTCCGTCCCGTTGTTCTTGTCTATAACAGCCCTGTACTTTGTCATGTACTTGTACATTTTATGTGGACCACAGGAAGAGTAGCTGCAGCATGTGCAGTAGCTAATGGGGATCCTAATAAACTAAGCTGTCGTTTACCTTTCCCCTCTTCTCCCTGTAGCCTCCCCGTTTTCTCTCCTCCACCACCCCTCTCTCTCTCTCACCACGTATTCCTCTGTCCCGTAGAGGGAGACAAACTTCTCATCGTCCTCTAGTTCTCTGGCCGCTCCAAATTCTGTTAGCTTATAGATGGACCTCCCGTCCTCTCCCACCTGACGAATGATGTTCCCAGGCTTAATATCCCGATGCACCACCCTGTTCTCACGCAGATGGTTCATCCCGTGCACTAGAAGAAATAGGACGAATGGTTCATCCAAATGATTGGGGGGGGGGGCACACCTTCTCATCCCCCGGCTCCTAACCTCTCTTCGCCTCCACCCACACTGACCCACACAATGTAGTACTATGAGGAGCTCTGGTTCTGGTAGACCGAAGGCGTTCTCTGGCTCCACCAGCAGACTGCCTCCTGAACAATACTCCATCACCAACACCCTCTGTTTACTCCTCAGCTACAGACAGAGAGAGAGAGGGGGGGGCATGACTAATCAGGTTTGATGAAGGTAAAAAACTGTTTGTTGCTACCCCTCTTCCTCTCCTCCCATCCTCACCTCCTCCACGGAGAAGAGCTTGACGATGTTGTTGTGGTTGAGTCTCCTGAGCATCTCGAACTCTCTTATCTGAACCTCGTACGGACGACTGTAGCTCATCAGTTTAAACACCTTCCCCGCAACCTGCTGCCCTGTCATCTACACACACAAGTTAGTTATCAAAAGTTAGCGATCGCATGACATCTCACTCACCCTTTGATGTGTTTGAAATATAAACGCAACATGTAAAGTGATGGTCCCATGTTTCATGAGCTGAAATAAAAGATCCCAGAAATGTTCCGTATGCACAAAAAGCTTATTACTCTCAAATGTTGTGCACAAATTTGTTTACATCCGGTTGGTGAGCATTTCTCCTTTGCCAAGATAATCCATCCATTTTTTTTTATTTAACCAGGTAGGCCAGTTGAGAACAAGATCTCATTTACAACTGCGACCAGGCCAAGATAAAGCAAAGCAGTACGACACAAACAACACAGAGTTACACATGGAATAAACGAATGTGCAGTCAATAACACAATAGGGAAAAAGTCTATATACATTGTGTGCAAACGAGGTAAGATACTAAGGCAATAAATAGGCCATAGTGGTGAAATAATGACAATTTAGCAATTAAACACTGGAGTGACAGATGTGCAGAAGATGAATGTGCAAGTAGCGGGGTGCAAAGGAGAAGAAAAAAAACAACAGTATGGGGATGAGGTAGTTGGATGGGCTATTTACAAATGGGCTTTGTACAGGTGCAGTGATCTGTGAGCTGCTCTGACAGCTGGTGCTTAAAGCTAGTGAGGGAGATATGAGTCTCCAGCTTCAGTGATTTTTGCAATTTGTTCCAGTCATTGGCAGCAGAGAACTGGAAGGAAAGGCGGCCGAAGGAGGAATTGGCTTTGGGGTGACCAGTGAAATATACCTGCTGGAGCGTGTGCTATGCGTGGGTGTTGCTATGGTGACCAGTGAGCTGAGATAAGTTGGGGCTTTACCTAGCAAAGACTTATAGATGACCTGGAGCTAGTGGGTTTGGCGATGAACATGAAGCGAGGGCCAGCCAACGAGAGCATACAGGTCGCAGTGGTGGGTAGTATATGGGGCTTTGGTGACAAAACAAAAGGCACTGTGATAGACTACATCCAGTTTACTGAGTAGTGTTGGAGGCTATTTTGTAAATGACATCGCCGAAGTCTAGGGTTGGTAGGATAGTCAGTTTTACGAGGCTACGTTTGGCAGCATGAGTGAAGGATGCTTTGTTGCGAAATAGGAAGCCAATTCTAGATTTAACTTTGGATTGGAGATGCTTAATGTGAGTCTGGAAGGAGAGTTAACAGTCTAGCCAGACACCTAGGTATTTGTAGATGTCCACATATTCTAAGTCAGAACCGTCCAGAGTAGTGATGCTGGACGGGCGGGCAGGTGCTGGTAGCGATCGGTTAAAAAGCAAGCATTTAGTTTTACTTGCATTTAAGAGCAGTCGGAGACCACGGAAGGAGAGTTGTATGGCATTGAAGCTCGCCTGGAGGTTAGTTAACACAGTGTCCAAGAAGGGCCAGAAGTATACAGAATGGTGTCGTCTGCGTAGAGGTGGATCAGAGAATCACCAGCAGCAAGAGCGACATCATTGATATATACAGAGTAAAGAGTCGGCCCGAGAATTGAACCCCGTGGCACCCCCATAGAGACTGGGGGATGCTTGGGCAAATTGCTGTGGGGGGTGCAGGGCTGTTGATCGGGATAGGGGTAGCCAGGTGGAAAGCAAGACCAGTCGTAGAAAAATGCTTAATGCTTGAAATTCTCAATTGTCATGGATTTATTGGTGGTGACATTGTTTCCTAGCCTCAGTGCAGTGGGCAGCTGGGAGGAGGCGCTGTTATTCTCAATGGACTTTACAGTGTCCCAGAACTTTTTGAAGTTTCTGTTTGAAAAAGCTAGCCTTTGCTTTCCGAACTGCCTGTGTATATTGGTTCCTAACTTCTGTGGCATATAAAGAAGCTGATTAAACAGCATGATTATTACACAGGTGCACCTTGTGCTGGGGACAATAAAAGGTCACTCTAAAATGTGCAGTTTTGTCACACAACACAATGTCACAGATCTCTCAAGTTTTGGTGAAGCTTGCAATTGGCACGCTGACTGCAGGAATGTCCACCAGAGCTGTTGCCAGAGAAACACCGATGTTTTAGAGAATTTGGCAGTACATTCAACCACCCTCACCGCAGACCATGAGTATGGTGTTGTGTGGGCTAGCGGTTTGCGGATGTCAACGTTGTGAACAGAGTGCCCCATGGTGGCGGTAGGGTTATGGTATGGCCAGCATAAGCTACTGACAACAAACAGCTACTGACAACAAACATTGAGCATGTTAGTGATGCTCTGGATCGACGTGTACGACAGCGTGTTCCAGTTCCCGCGAAGTTCGCGGCCTGTGAGTGTCGGCAATAAAAGAGGAAAGCCACAACTTGAGAGGAAGAGCTCTAGTGGATGTTCAAAGGTTGCCAGCAACAAGGGGTGGAGTGAGAGGAGACAGCCCGTCAATTCTGTTACCCTTCCAAGGACCGGTTACTGACAAAGTGACCATAGGATATACGAGTTATTAGGGGAGGGCTTATGTACCGAAGCCTTGAAGATATTAGAACTGCCAGAAGTTTGGGCATGTGGCAACAGCCTGTAAAGAGAAAAGGTGCCAGGTGTGGAGGGGAGCATGAGTATGGGAAGTGTGGGGATGGTGAACAACCTACGCGCTGCAGCTGTGGGGGTGCTCATAGCGTGGCATCTAGTGGGTGTGAGGCAAGGAAGCAGGTAGCGGAGGTGCAACAAGTGCCATATGCTGAGGCAGTGAGGGTGGTCCAGGGAGATGCAGGTTCCAGGGAGACATGGGTTGGAGCATCAATATGGTATACATAGATAAGAGAAAGCTGGTGATGTTCATAGCAGGAGCTATCAATAGCACTGCTAAAGTAGAGTCTAAAACAGAGAGGATTCAGCTAATAGTGAAATCTGCTGGGAGACATCCGAGTGTGACAGGGTTGACCTGGGAAGAGGTTGGAGATGACCTCAATCAGCCGAGAGTGGAGTCATGTATTACTGGATCTTAGTTAGTACTACAATGGAATGCCCGAAGCCTGTTGGCTGATGGGTAGGAGTTCAAGCAGTTCATTGTGGATGTGCCAGTTAAGCCTGATGTGATTTGTGGGGGGGGGTGGACTTGCCTACAGGATGCTCAGCAGAGGTAATTAACAGGAATATGTGGTGGTGGTGTGGTTGAGAGGAGGGGTGATAGTGAACAGATATTGGACCTGGAAGTGCTGGACAGGGTGGAGGGCCAGAATAGAACTAAGGTAATGTGGTGTGGGTTTTAATGCCCACAACACGCTCTTGGGGGAAAACGGATAGATGGAAATGGCCAAGTGATGGAAACATCTGATAGAAATGAAAGATCTAGTGTGCCTGAATGATGGCCGAGGGACCAGGATTGATGTACACTCTGGTATCTAATGCGATGGCAGGAATCTGTGAGTGGGAGGTATGGGAGGAGTCGACAGTAGGGAGTGATCATTACCTCATAGTATTCACAGTAGGGAGGAGGAGGTGTCAGTGGATGGAGTAGACAGGTGGGTGTTTGGAAGGGCAAAGTGGCGGGTCCCGTATGAGAACGTTTTACATTGCATCCTCGGCTGCAACAGATGTGTATCAACGGTACCGTAGACGTATGATTCGGGCCAGTTATATGTATCATGTAATGTAACCGGTAGTCTCTCTATTCACTCGACAATTTGAGAACTTGGTTCACTTGTTTACCTTTCCGACAGCAGCGAAGTCCACATTTCCTCTGACTGCATATGAATCCCTTCATTCTTGATTTCCTGTCAATGGGTTTCATTCTGAAGAGAAAGTGTTTCTGTTCTTGACACACAGCCTACATTCCATACCTCAGCCAACCAGACCCCTCCAAAAAGGACAGAGAAAATGATGGTGAGCACAGCCAACTACCTGTGGTCACTGGAAGATGTGCTTGGGCAGGGGACCACTGCCAGCATCTATAAGGCCCGCAACAAGGTAGGACTCCAAACTCCCCCTTACAAAAAAGATTGCAGTTAACACTTCTTCGGTGGGGTTTATAGGCGCTTGGCATCCAATGTTATGGTGCATTACCACCTATTGTACTGGAGTGTGGGCCAGAGACAGGGAGAACATTTTTTTATTATTGAACATTTATTTAACTAGGCAAGTCCGTTAAGAACAAATTCTTATTTACAATGACGGCCTACCCTGGCCAAACCCAGACGACGCTGGGCCAATTGTGCTGCGCCCTATGGGACTCACAATCAGCCTTTCGAAACCAAGGTGTCTGTAGTGACGCCTCAAAAACTACCTGCCAGGCCTGTTGCTCTTAAAGATAACATATTTGGGACTACATCTAATTACGTTCTACTCAATATACTCTGAACTCATTTCCTGTATCTCATTCTCCCTCATACTAGATGTCAGCCTCTCTCTTTCCCTCTGATACTCCCCACACTGTAGCAATACATGCTCCACGGTCTCTGTTTCCTGTCAATAATCACACTTTCCTGTTGGATGCTTTCCTATCACATTTAAGGTCTTATACAACTGGCTGTGTCCCACCCTTAATCTACTGGCTGTGTCCCACCCTTAATCTACTGGCTGTGTCCCACCCTTAATCTACTGGCTGTGTCCCACCCTTAATCTACTGGCTGTGTCCCACCCTTAATCTACTGGCTGTGTCCCACCCTTAATCTACTGGCTGTGTCCCACCCTTAACCTACTGGCTGTGTCCCACCCTTAATCTACTGGCTGTGTCCCACCCTTAATCTACTGGCTGTGTCCCACCCTTAATCTACTGGCTGTGTCCCACCCTTAATCTACTGGCTGTGTCCCAACCTTAATCTACTGGCTGTGTCCCACCCTTAATCTACTGGCTGTGTCCCACCCTTAATCTACTGGCTGTGTCCCACCCTTAATCTACTGGCTGTGTCCCACCCTTAATCTACCCGCTGTGTCCCACCCTTAATCTACTGGCTGTGTCCCACCCTTAATCTACTGGCTGTGTCCCACCCTTAATCTACTGGCTGTGTCCCACCCTTAATCTACTGGCTGTGTCCCACCCTTAATCTACTGGCTGTGTCCCACCCTTAATCTACTGGCTGTGTCCCACCCTTAATCTACTGGCTGTGTCCCACCCTTAATCTACTGGCTGTGTCCCACCCTTAATCTACCCGCTGTGTCCCACCCTTAATCTACCCGCTGTGTCCCACCCTTAATCTACTGGCTGTGGCCTACCCTTAATCTACCCGCTGTGTGACCCACCCTTAATCTAATGGCTGTGGCCTACCCTTAATCTACCCGCTGTGTCCCACCCTTAATCTACTGGCTGTGGCCTACCCTTAATCAACTGGTTGTGTCCCACCCTTAATCTACTGGCTGTGTCCCACCCTTAATCTACTGGCTGTGTCCCACCCTTAATCTACCCGCTGTGTCCCACCCTTAATCTACCCGCTGTGTCCCACCCTTAATCTACCCGCTGTGTCCCACCCTTAATCTACCCGCTGTGTCCCACCCTTAATCTACTGGCTGTGTCCCACCCTTAATCTACTGGCTGTGTCCCACCCTTAATCTACCCGCTGTGTCCCACCCTTAATCTACCCGCTGTGTCCCACCCTTAATCTACCCGCTGTGTCCCACCCTTAATCTACTGGCTGTGTCCCACCCTTAATCTACTGGCTGTGTCCCACCCTTAATCTACTGGCTGTGCCCCACCCTTAATCTACCCGCTGTGTCCCACCCTTAATCTACTGGCTGTGTCCCACCCTTAATCTACTGGCTGTGTCCCACCCTTAATCTACCCGCTGTGTCCCACCCTTAATCTACCCGCTGTGTCCCACCCTTAATCTACTGGCTGTGTCCCACCCTTAATCTACCCGCTGTGTCCCACCCTTAATCTACTGGCTGTGTCCCACCCTTAATCTACTGGCTGTGTCCCACCCTTAATCTACTGGCTGTGTCCCACCCTTAATCTACTGGCTGTGTCCCACCCTTAATCTTGTAAAAATAGCCTCCTCTCTTATGTCCCTTCCTGCCATCCTCCCCTCCCCAACTTTCCTCTGTACTTGAAATAAATGCCTGCCCTTAGTATCTCTATTCCACTGCTCCTGCTATCTCTGCACCATCACTGTCCATATCAGGATTTTTGCCTCTGCCTTGCTCATTAAAACTACAACATCAACACCCACTACTAAGTGCTTGTTTAGCCATTATATCGTATTTCCACCGAAATCTTCAAAGATAACCCCATTCAGTGACTGAGAATACATTGGGAATTGTCATCGGATTTGTTGGGAAACGTCAGAGAAATCCGAGTGTGCAATCGAATAGCGTTAGTTGTTTGTCACTTCTCGCCACTGTGGGGAGAATCGAGGCTGGTAGGATACTTTTATTCAATTAATAGAGCCTTTTTTGTGGGGGGGTGGACAAAATTGGCAATACTTTCCTATCCGTTTTCAAAGATGTATTTGACTATTGTCTGCAGTGTTGTGTAGAAAATAGTTTTATGGGTCTATTTGCAGTGTTTAACAATGCCCTGTCAGAAATCTCATCACATGTGACAACACGAAAGGCTGATTGTGAGTCCCATAGGGCGCAGCACAATTGGCCCAGCGTCGTCTGGGTTTGGCCAGGGTAGGCCGTCATTGTAAATAAGAATTTGTTCTTAACGGACTTGCCTAGTTAAAGAAATGTTCAATAATAAAAAAATGTTCTCCCTGTCTCTGGCCCACACTCCAGTACAATAGGTGGTAATGTACCATAACATTGAATGCCAAGCGCCTATAAACCCCACCGAAGAAGTGTTAACTGCAATCTTTTTTGTAAGGGGGAGTTTGGAGTCCTACCTTGTTGCGGGCCTTATAGATTCTGGCAGTGGTCCCCTGCCCAAGCACATCTTCCAGTGACCACAGGTAGTTGGCTGTGCTCACCATCATTTTCTCTGTCCTTTTTGGAGGGGTCTGGTTGGCTGAGGTATGGAATGTAGGCTGTGTGTCAAGAACAGAAACACTTTCTCTTCAGAATGAAACCCATTGACAGGAAATCAAGAATGAAGGGATTCATATGCAGTCAGAGGAAATGTGGACTTCGCTGCTGTCGGAAAGGTAAACAAGTGAACCAAGTTCTCAAATTGTCGATTGAATAGAGAGACTACCGGTTACATTACATGATACATATAACTGGCCCGAATCATACGTCTACGGTACCGTTGATACACATCTGTTGCAGCCGAGGATGCAATGTAAAACGTTCTCATACGGGACCCGCCAGGTGTTGTCACATGTGATGAGATTTCTGACAGGGCATTGTTAAACACTGCAAATAGACCCATAAAACTATTTTCTACACAACACTGCAGACAACAGTCAAATACATCTTTGAAAACGGATAGGAAAGTATTGCCAATTGCCCCCCCCCCCAAAAAAAAGGCTCTATTAATTGAATAAAAGTATCCTACCAGCCTCGATTCTCCCCACAGTGGCGAGAAGTGACAAACAACTTCGAACTAACGCTATTCGATTGCACACTCGGATTTCTCTGACGTTTCCCAACAAATCCGATGACAATTCCCAATGTATTCTCAGTCACTGAATGGGGTTATCTTTGAAGATTTCGGTGGAAATACGATTTACTCTGCCCAAAATCTGTCCATAAAAATGAATTGAATCGTTTTGGAATGGAGATCAATGACAGAGGGTCGAATTTGATTGACAAAAAATGTAATTGCTTATTTGATATAAGTTTCGTAATGGTTAGGTTGTTATGAGTGCACTGATATAAGTGAACGAAACCAACTCAACTGTACCTGCTGTTCAGGGGCGTACCTGCCCTTTCATTGTCTAGAATGGTCCCACCACTTCCCTGCCTTCCACCTTTGAGGACATGTATGTATATTGTTAGAGCGATCACTCGACTATCTTATCAATATAATGGATACCCTTCGATTCTATGAAAGTTTCGGTGCAGTGCTGTAACGTCCGAATTTTGAACCAGCCGGCTTCAAAGGTAGGCTCTGGTGACATCTAGTGGTTGATATTGCCTACTACATCGCTCTATACAGTCGGGTTGCCTCCCACAAAACTCATTGGCCTTGATTTCACAGGGCCTACTGTAATTTATTGGAAACGTCCATTTTGAAAATCCAGGTTTTGACGATGGAAAGATAATAATATTCATATTGATTATGATGTCCAGGTCTGGACTATTCGAGAGAACTGTGAGGGGTGTTCCTTTTGGTTTCCTACACTAAATGATCTCCTGACCCCTAATGGACATATGTTGCCTATCTATGGTATAGGACGTCTCTGATGGAGGAGACGACCATCTCTTCGTCGACACGGGCGCCGTGTTTGCTCCCTCTCTCCGTAATACAGTCATGTGGATGCAGCACTTCTGTAGACACAAGTGGTGAATGCAAAAAGTATCATCCTATGAGTGTGTGTGTGTGTGTGTGTGTGTGTGTGTGTGTGTGTGTGTGTGTGTGTGTGTGTGTGAGAGAGAGAGAGGAGAGAGAGAGAAGACAGAACCAGATGCATTGCAATCCATCGTCACCGTCACTGTCATGATAATCTCCCCACCAACGCAGAGACCTTTTATAGCAAGAGATGTTTATTTTAAAAAAAAGTCTACTACAAGAACTAGACATAGAATTATATAAGACCTATTTGATTAAGCTACTATTGCTATTACTGTACAATATTGTACCAGAAAAACAGTGTACCTCTGTAATGTACAACATTGTATGTACAAAGTACATCTTAACATAGGATTCTCTGGTAATACAGAGACAACTATAAATATATTTGACATTACAGTCATTTTTTTTTTTTTTTTAGGTCCCGTGTTTTCAAATGGGCAAGAAATGCATATTTCACAATAGTTAAATCAGAATTTAAAAAATCATCATCGCTCAAATCAGTCCGTGAGCACACTGTAATTTCAAGTGTGCGATGAATGATTTGAGCTCAACTGATAATACGGTGTGGAGACTGAGGCTCCCGGCTCCTATACAGCGAAGCCAGGTGAACAGAGACTCCAACCACAAAGCATCACCCATAAGTGTGTGTTCGTATGACGTGTGTTGATGCCTAATCGCCCCAGTGGCCAAAGATGAGGTAAGGGGAGTAAACCTATGTAAAACACATCTGAACATACACACAGAGATAAAACATTACATTTAAGAAATCAACCACCTGTTACAGAGCATTTGGGATTGCAATAATACAATTATATACCTGGGGTTTGCAGGGTGGGGAGGAAGGAATAAGGGAGGAACTAGAGAGGGATATTTGTAAGGAAAAGGTGTGTGTCTGTGGGAACAGAGGGAGAATGCTAGAAGGAGAAAGGTACTAAGAGAGGAGGGTGATAAGGAGAGGGGGAAAGACAGAAACGGTCTTAACTAGTTGTTCTTCTCTTCTCCCCTGAGGGTTCTCTTGAGCCCTGTCATTGACGATCCTGATCTCAGACCGGGCGTTAGAGCTGTCAATCACGAGAGCATCCCGCCTCCCACTGACCTTGACCAATCAAAACATTCTGTCACATTCTGTCACAAATCAGAGTTCGGACTACAGAAAATGCAAATGATGTCACCGTGACAGACAGGACAGGACCGTTTTGACGTTGACCACGTGATGCGACAGTCAGAGTAACAGACAGTTAGGGAGTCACAGCAGAGGTTCTCTTAAAGACGAGCACCACAGAACAGGCCTCGGGGCTGTTGCTTTAACTCATGTCATTGGGTTATATAAATCCCAATAAATGATTCGACGCTGGTCCGCCATGATACACACCAATGCTCTTGGTAGAGGAACGAGAGAGTGACACTTTTCCAGAAATGGCTGAAATGACTGGGACTGAGTACTAGTCAGTCACACAAACATTAAGCCTAGTGAGCAGTGGCTCTGGTGACACAGGAAGTGGCTCTGCTGTCTGTGGTGTCCCCTTCCTGTTGGTCCCCCTGTCCCCAGAAAGCTGCCATTAGTTGGTTCCCTTCATGATGCGCAGTTAATGGGCAAATCCACTTAAAAAACTATAATTTGGTATTTGTTTCATTAGTCCACTGTTGATACAGTCCCAAAATGTTTTGAAGGTCAACAGTCAAGTTTTCAAGATGTTGGGAGTTTCAAGAAGCAAAGTGTCTCCAAATACATCATCATGATGACGCAAATTATCCTGAAAAATGTTTCGCTTGCCAGCAGTCAAGTTTGGGACTGTATCAGCAGTAGACTAATGAAACAACCACCAAATGATTGTTTTGAGTGGGTTTTCCCTTTAAGTTTCAGTTCTAAGAGCTGTGCAGAGTCCCTGACAGACACGGTCCAGTATGACATATTCTGAGGATTAACTAACAACTGGGAGAAAAGAAGCATAATGTAATTATTCCAAATGTGCTTGACGAGGTTTGTTTGTGCTCGTATCTAAACAAACTCTTCCACCTCACTGAGATTCCTCGTCTGCACTTTTCCAGTTAATCATCATGATCATTAAACATATACACAAGGAAAAACAAACATGTTTGCGGATTTTGTTTGGAGTCATAATTTGCGTGTAGCTGGTCGAAGAGGTGCATTGCTTGTATTGTAGATAGACGCAGTCAGTCAGTCAGTCAGCACTGCGACTGCTGTGGCCCCAGCATGCGAGGAGAACCTGAAAAGGCATTTAGCTGCCACAGAACACACACACACACGTCATGCATGCGTGTGTGTGTGTTCTACTTCTGTAATAGAGTGTATATTAATGCCGGGAATCTAAGGGAGAGAGAAGCAGCAGGCCTGGCATGCTGCTGCGTTGATGAGTCTCTGTCAGACTCTTATTGCTAAAGAAAGGGGGGTTATTGAGCAAGGCCACGTCGTGCCCTTATGCACCAGCAGGAGGTGCTGCTGTAAAGCCAGACAAGCGTTGCGTTGCACTATGTTGGTTGTACCAAATGTCGAACAGGGCTATTCAATTCTGGTCCTGGAGGGCCCCGTCACTACTGCATTCAATTCTAGGGACTCCTTCCCACCCAGGAAACAGGTGATTGGACTCTCTGGCAAATCAATGACATCAGATGGTCAATCAATTTCCACTTAGTAAAGAGAACCAGCATTACTTTGGCCACTGAGGGCCGCTAATTGAAAAGCCCGGATGTCGAGTCGAGGAGAGTACAGTAGAAAAGAGCCTCGTGTAAAGCAACTCTACGGGTTAGCGTTTTGTGTTATGATGAATCCCCACAACACGCCGCTTGCTGCCCAGACACCTCGGAGGATCAGAGATGTAACCTAGCTCTCTCCTCCTCACATAGAAGCAGCCGTTCCCCCTGCACTCTACTCCAGAGCTTTTCTATCGGCGATATCGGCTTTCCACCGGAGTTGCTTTATCTTCTGGTCCTCTGTCCCTCCATCCATCTGTCAGTCCAACTCTCTCTCTCTCTCTCTCTCTCTCTCTCTCTCTCTCTCTCTCTCTCTCTCTCTGTCCAGGCTGGCAGATCCAGTCTTGCCCCAGTCTTAAAGCAGCGGAGTGAACAGGTCACAGAGTTTCTACAGAGTTAGTTAGGGTTCTCTGTTCCCACAGTCGGTCTGTGTGTTCTCAGAGAGTGTGGAATCCAGGAGTCACACTGCCACACACACAGCCAACCAGGTGAACCACTCCTCTCGTCCACTCCAGTATTCTCAAGGTTAGTTGGGGATAAATGTCCTTAAATGTCACCATCTATTTAAAATCAAACGGTGCTCTCACTCAAGTGTAAGGTATGCCACACACACACACACACACCTCACACACACACACACACACACCTCACACAGGCACACCTCACACCGGTATATACAGTACAGGCGCCATATCTCTTTTTTGTCAGGCTGTTTGTCCATTTGGATGCCTTGTTTGATTTTCTGTATTAGTCCGTGTCAGTCAGAAGGTAGGTGTGATGACTGAAGAGACCAAGAGGGGGCAGAGTTGAGTCATGGATGCTTTACATATGGTTCGGGGGTTTTCCCCATAAATGGTTAAGCGTTTGCGAGGGTAAGCTGATCCAAGATTGGAGCTATCCCACTTATTACTGGGGTGAGAGGAGATGGGGACAGGGTGTGAGGATCGAAGGGGAGTGTGTGTGTGTGTGTGCGTGTGTGAGAGAGAGAGAGTGCCCTCAGGCAGGGCAGGACTTGTCGTTGGGCTGGGGTGGGGGTGGGGGAGGAGGGGTTGGGGGGACAGTGGTGGTTGGGGAGCCCATAGCCGGACTGCCGCCTCCTCCACCCTTGGGGAAGACCACCGGCTTGGGCCGCGTGGCTGGAGGGCGAGGCTCTCGGAAGGAGGGAGTGGAGGCAGAGAGGGCTGAGGAGGCGAGAGAGGAGGATGCGGAAGAGGGCAGGGGGCTCCTGGGCTTGGAGGGGCGGAAGGAGGAGGGGACGTCGCTAGCGGACGAGGCGCTGCGTTGGAGGGGGTGTGAGTGTGGAGGCCCTGCGCCCTCGCTGTCCCTCAGCAGACGGGAGTGGAGGGGACTGGAGGGCTCGGACGCCCCGCCACCCCCACACACACCCTTCAGCTGCTCCAGTGTGTCCAGCACCACGTCGGGGGCGTGCGTGTGCTTGACACTGCTCTGCCTCTCCAGCTCTTTCAGCTCACTCAGAGCAGAGCTCATAGCTGCCTCGATATCCTGAAACAGGAGATGTCGGACAGACACAAATCAGAATACACACGCGCACACATTTGCCTGAGGGGTCAAAGGTGAGAGGTGCGGTGTCAGAGGTCAGAGACGGGCGCACCTGTGATGTGGGCTCCATCTGAGCGATGACCTCAGGATCCAGGGGCCGGTGGTTGCTGAAGCTCTTAGAGCGGCCCGTGGTAGTCGCCTTGCAGAACTGGGGGCTCTCCACCTACACAACAAATGAGAGTCGTTGCAATCAGCAATAACAAGAATGAACAGAGAACAGTAGAGGCTGCTGAGGGGAGGACAGCTCATAACAATGGCTGGAAGGGCATCAAACAACATGGAAACACCGTGTTTGATGTCTTTGGTACGACTCCATTGACTCCGTTCCAGCCATTAGTATGAGTCGTCCTCCCCTCAGCAGCCTCCACCGACAGATAATAAGATCCAACAACTGAAAAAGAGCGATAGTACGGCACTAATGGAGGCTATGTTTTTGACGCTACCTTGGTCTTGAGAGAGGAGTGGCGTGTGATTGAGGAGTTGAGGACACTGTGGGCGCTGACCGGTCGCTTGTCGCCGCCCTCCTTCACCAGAGCCCCTCCCACTGGCAGACTGGCCGTCCTTACGCCCCCTCCTGTCGCCCCAGACAGGGACACATCACCCCCCTGGACTCCCTCAGACCCCCAAAAGGTCCTACGGATACTCCCCAACTCAGGCCTCTTCCTCATCCTGACAGAGAGAGAGACATAGAGAGGTGGGGGGGAGAAAGAAAAGTGAAGGCAAGAGAGAGAGAGAGAGAGAGAGAGAGAGAGAAAGAGGGAGAGAGAGAAAGAGGGAGAGAGAGAAAGAGGGAGAGAGAGAAAGAGGAAAAGAGAGAAAGAGGGAGAAAGAGGGGGAGAGAGAAAGAGGGAGAGAGAGAAAGAAAGAAAAAGAGAACGAGGGAGAGATCAGAATGGTTAGTGAGAAGGTGAAAACAGACCGAGATCTGATTGGGTCAGTGAAGGTGTAAATGACGAGATGCTGTACTGTAATTGATTGATGCCTGGTGTGTCTTACTTGTTGAGGTTGGCTAGGTAGATGTCTGCTACATGAGCTCCAGTAGGAGAGGCAGCAGTGCCCCTAGTAGACACTCTCTCCTCCTGCAACTCTGCTTCAGTCTTCGGACTGCCTCTGCCCCCGTCCGGCCTGGAACACACAACCATCAGACTACAGCCAAGCCAACTAGAACTCCTTTCTCTTATCTTCTCTATGTTGGTCTGTACTGGTCTATACTGGTTTGTACTGGTCTAAACGGATCTATACTGATCTGGACAGGTCTGTACTGGTCTAAAGTGGTTTGTACTGGTTTACTCTGAGCTGAACAGGTCTGTACTGGTCTGAAACCTTCTGTACTAGTGTAAACTGGTGTCCACTGGTCTTGTGGTTTCTTACATGTCCTGAACCACTATGTACTGGTGAGGCACCAGTCCGTCCACTCCGTTGTGTCGGCCCTCCCACCAGTCATCACTGGCTCGCTGGAAAAGGAGGAGAGACGCGCCCTTCTTAAATGACAGCTCCTGGTTGGTCCGTCCGGAGAAATCGAAGCGAGCAATGGCCTCTATTGGGTCCAATTCTGAAACGACCAACGAGCCTGAGAGTCAGAGAGAGGGTAGGAAGGGGGAGGGAGAAATAAAGAGAGAGAGAAATGGGGGTGGACAGGGGGAGAAACAGGGAAGAGTGAGGGGAGAAACGGAAAAGAGAGGGGAGAAACAGAAGATAGAGGGGAGAAACGGAAAGAGAGAAACAGAAGAGTGAGGGGAGAAACGGAAAAGAGAGGGGAGAAACAGAAGATAGAGGGGAGAAATGGAAAAGAGGGGGAGAAACAGAAGATAGAGGGAAAACAGAAGAGAGAGGGAAGAAATGGGGGAGAGAGAGGGGAGAAACAGGGGAGCAAGAGGGGAGAAACAGGAGAGAGGGGAGAAACAGTGGCGCGAGAGGAGAGAAACAGGGGAGCGAGTGGGGAGAAACGGGGGAGAGAGAGGAGAGAAACAGAAGAGAGAGGGGAGAAACAGGGGAGAGAGAAGGGAGAAACAGGGGAGAGAGAAGGAGAAACAGAAGAGAGAGGGGAGAAACAGGGGAGAGAGAGGGGAGAAACAGGGGAGAGAGAAAGGAGAAACAGAGGAGAGAGAGGGGAGAAACAGGGGAGAAACAGGGAAGGAGGAGAAACAGGGAAAAGAGAGGGGAGAAACAGGAGAGAGAGGGGAGAAACGGGGAAGAGAGAGGGGAGAAACAGGGAAAATAAAAAGAGAGGGGAGAAACGGGGAGAGAGAGGGGAGAAACAGAAGAGAGAGGGGAAAAAGGGAAGGGAGAGGGGAGAAACGGGGGAGAGAGAGGGGAGAAACGGGGAAGAGAGAGGGGAGAAACAGGGAAAAGAGAAAAGAGAGGGGAGAAACAGGGAAGAGAGAGGGGAGAAAAAGGGAAGAGCGAGGGAGAAACAGGGAAGAGAGAGGGGAGTTGGGAGAAACAGGGAGAGAGGGGAGAAACAGAAGAGAGAGGAGAGAAACAGGGGAGAAACAGGGAAAAGAGGGGAGAAACAGGGAAAAGAGGGGAGAAACAGGGGAGAGAGAGGGAGAAACCGGGGAGAGAGGGGAGAAACAAGGGAGAAACAGAAGAGAGAGGGGAGAAACAGGAGAGAGAGAGGGGAGAAACCGGGAGAGAGAGGGGAGAAACAGGGGAGAAAGGGGAGAAACAAGGGAGAAACAGAAGAGAGAGGGGAGAAACAGGGGAGAGAGAGGGGAGAAACAGGGAAAAGAGGGGAGAGAGAGGAGAAACAGGGGAGAGAGAGGGGAGAAACAGAAGAGAGGGGAGAAACAGGGGAGAGAGAGGGGAGAAACAAGGGAGAGAGAGGGGAGAAACAAGGGAGAGAGAGGGGAGAAACAGAAGAGAGAGGGGAGAAACAGGGGGAAACAGGGGAGAGAGGGAAGAAACAGGGGAGAGAGAGGGGAGAAACGGGGAAGAGAGGGGAGAAACGGGGAGCGAGAGTGGAGAAACGGGAGGGAGAGGGGAGAAACGGGAGGGAGAGGGGAGAACCGGGAGGGAGAGGGGAGAAACGGGAGAGAGAGGGGAGAAACAAGGAGAGAGGAGAGATGGAAAAGAGAGGGGAGAAACGGGAGGGAGAGGGGAGAAACAGAAGAGAGAGGGGAGAAATGGAAAAGAGAGGGGAGAAACGGAGGGAGAGGGGAGAAACAGAAGAGAGAGGGAGAAATGGAAAAGAGAGGGAGAAACAGAAGAGAGAGGGAAGAAAGAGGGGAGAGTGGGGAGAAATGGGGAGAGAGAGGGGAGAGAGTGGGGAGAAATAGGGGAGAGAGAGGGGAGAAACAGGGGAGCGAGAGTGGAGAAACAGGGGAGAGAGAGGGAGAAACAGTGGCGCGAGAGGAGAGAAACGGGAGCGAGAGGGGAGAAACGGGGGAGAGAGAGGAGAGAAACAGAAGAGAGAGGGGAGAAACAGGGGAGAGAGAAGGAGAAACAGGGGAGAGAGAAGGAGAAACAGAAGAGAGAGGGGAGAAACAGGGGAGAGAGAGGGGAGAAACAGGGGAGAGAGAAAGGAGAAACGGGAGAGAGGGAGAGAGAGGGGAGAAACAGGGAAAAGAGAGGGGAGAAACAGGGGGAGAGAGAGGGGAGAAACAGAAGAGAGAGGGGAAAAAGAAGGGAGAGGGGAGAAACGGGGAGAGAGAGAGGGGCGAAAGAAACAGGGGAGAGAGAGGGGAGAAACAGTGGCGAAGGAGAGAAACGGGAGAAAGAAACAGGGGGAGAGAGAGGAGAAACAGAAGAGAGAGGGGAGAAACAGGGGAGAGAGAGGGGAGAAACAGGGGAGAGAGAAAGGAGAAACAGGGGAGAGAGAGGGGAGAAACAGGGGAGAGAGAGGGGAGAGAGAGGGGAGAAACAGGGAAAAGAGAGGGGAGAAACAGGAGAGGGGGGAGAAACGGGGAAGAGAGAGGGAGAAACAGGGAAAAGAGAAAAGAGAGGGGAGAAACGGGGGAGAGAGAGGGAGAAACAGAAGAGAGAGGGGAAAAAGGGAAGGGAGAGGGGAGAAACGGGGGAGAGAGAGGAGACACGGGGAAGAGAGAGGGAGAAAAAGGGAAGAGCGAGGGAGAAACAGGGAAGAGAGAGGGAGTTGGGAGAAACAGGGGGAGAGAGGGGAGAAACAGAAGAGAGAGGGGAGAAACAGGGGAGAAACAGGGAAAAGAGGGGAGAAACAGGGAAAAGAGGAAAGAAACAGGGAGAGAGAAGGAGAAACCAGGGAGAGAGAGGGGAGAAACAGGGAGAGAGAGGGAGAAACAGGGAGAAACAGAAGAGAGAGGGGAGAAACAGGGGAGAGAGAGGGGAGAAACAGGGGAAGAGAGGAGAAAACAGAAGAGAGAGGGGAGAAACAGGGGAGAGAGGGAGAAACAGGGGAGAGAGAAAGGAGAAACAGGGGAAGAGAGAGGAGAAACAGGGGAGAGAGAGGGGAGAGAGAGGGGAGAAACAGGGAAAAGAGAGGGAGAAACGGGAGAGAGGGGAGAAACGGGAAGAGAGAGGGGAGAAACAGGGAAAAGAGAAAAGAGAGGGGAGAAACGGGGAGAGAGAGGGAGAAACAGAAGAGAGAGGGGAAAAAGGGAAGGGAGAGGGGAGAAACAGGGGAGAGAGGGGAGACACGGGAAGAGAGAGGGGAGAAAAGGGAAGAGCGAGGAGAAACAGGGAAGAGAGAGGGAGTTGGGAGAAACGGGGGAGAGAGGGGAGAAACAGAAGAGAGAGGGGAGAAACAGGGGAGAAACAGGGAAAAGAGGGGAGAAACAGGGAAAAGAGGAAAGAAACAGGGGAGAGAGAAGGGAGAAACCAGGGAGAGAGAGGGAGAAACAGGGAGAGAGGGGAGAAACAAGGGAGAAACAGAAGAGAGAGGGAGAAACAGGGAGAGAGAGGGGAGAAACAGGGAAAAGAGGGGAGAAACAGGGGAGAGAGAGGGGAGAAACAGGGGAGAGAGAGGGGAGAAACAGAAGAGAGAGGGGAGAAACAGGGGAGAGAGAGGGGAGAAACAGGGGAGAGAGAGGGGAGAAACAGGGAAAAGAGGGAGAGAGAGGGGAGAAACAGGGGAGAGAGAGGGGAGAAACAGAAGAGAGAGGGGAGAAACAGGGGAGAAAGAGGGGAGAAACAAGGGAGAGAGAGGGGAGAAACAGAAGAGAGACGGAGAAACAGGGGGAAAACAGGGAGAGAGAGAAGAAATAGGGGAGAGAGAGGGGAGAAAGAGGGTAGAAAACGGGAAGAGAGGGGAGAAACGGGAGAGCGAGAGTGGAGAAACGGGAGGGAGAGGGGAGAAACGGGAGGGAGAGGGGAGAAACAGGGGAGAGAGAGGGGAGAAACAAGGGAGAGAGAGGGAGAGAAAAAGGAGAGAGGGGAGAGATGGAAAAGAGAGGGGAGAAACAGGAGGGAGAGGGATAGAAAAGAAGAGGGGAGAAACGGGAGGGAGAGGGGAGAAACAGAAGAGAGAGGGGAGATACAGAAGAGAGAGGGAGAAATGGAAAAGAGAGGGGAGAAACGGTAGGGAGAGGGGAGAAACAGAAGAGAGAGGGAGAAATGGAAAATAGAAGGAGAAACAGAAGAGAGAGGGAAGAAAGAGGGGAGAGTGGGGAGAAATGGGGGAGAGAGAGGGAGAGAGTGGGGAGAAATGGCGGAGAGAGAGGGGAGAAACAGGGGAACGAGAGGGGAGAAACAGGGGAGAGAGAGGGGAGAAACAGTGGCGCGAGAGGAGAGAAACGGGAGCGAGAGGGGAGAAACGGGGAGAGAAACAGAAGAGAGAGGGGAGAAACAGGGGAGAGAGAAGGAGAAACAGGGGAGAGAGGGGAGAAACAGGGAGAGAGAGGGGGGAGAAACAGGGGAGAGAGAAAGGAGAAACAGGGGAGAGAGAGGGGAGAAACAGGGGAGAGAGAGGGAGAAACAGGGGAGAGAGAGGGAGAAACAGGGAAGGAGGAGAAACAGGGAAGAGAGAGGGGAGAAACAGGGAAGGAGGAGAAACAGGGGAGAGAGGGAGAAACAGGGAAGGAGGAGAAACAGGGAAGAGAGAGGGGAGAAACAGGGAAAAGAAAAAGAGAGGAGAGAAACGGGGGAGAGAGGGAGAAACAGAAGAGAGAGGGGAAAAAGGGAAGGAGAGGGGAGAAACGGGGGAGAGAGAGGGGAGAAACGGGGAAGAGAGAGGGGAGAAACAGGGAAAAGAGAAAAGAGAGGGGAGAAACAGGGAAGAGAGAGGGGAGAAAAAGGGAAGAGCGAGGGAGAAACAGGGAAGAGAGAGGGAGTTGGGAGAAACGGGGGAGAGAGGGGAGAAACAGAAGAGAGAGGGGAGAAAAAGGGGAGAAACAGGGAAAAGAGGGGAGAAACAGGGGAGAGAGAGGGGAGAAACAGGGGAGAGAGAGGGGAGAAACAGGGGAGAGAGGGGGAGAAACAGAGAAAAGAGGGGAGAAACAGGGAGAGAGAGGGGAGAAACAGGGGAGAGAGAGGGAGAAACAGAAGAGAGAGGGAGAAACAGGGGAGAGAGAGGGGAGAAACAAGGAGAGAGAGGGGAGAAACAGAAGAGAGAGGGGAGAAACAGGGGAAAACAGGGGAGAGAGAGAAGAAACAGGGGAGAGAGAGGGAGAAAGAGGGGAGTGAGAGGGGAGAAACGGGGAGAGAGGGGAGAAACAAGGAGAGAGGGAGAGATGGAAAAGAGAGGGGAGAAACAGGAGGGAGAGGGGAGAAACAGAAGAGGGAGAGATAGAAAAGAGGGGAGAAACAGGGAGGGAGAGGGGAGAAACAGAAGAAGAGGGGAGATACAGAAGAGAGAGGGGAGAAATGGAAAAGAGAGGGAGAAACGGGGAGGGAGAGGGAGAAACAGAAGAGAGAGGGAGAAACAGGAAAATAGAAGGAGAAACAGAAGAGAGAGGGAAGAAAGAGGGGAGAGTGGGGAGAAATGGGGAGAGAGAAAGGGGAGAGGGAGGGGAGAAATGGGGAGAGAGGGGAGAAACAGGGAGCGAGAGGGGAGAAACAGGGGAGAGAGAGGGGAGAAACAGTGGCGAGAGGAGAGAAACGGGGGAGAGAGAGGGGAGAAACGGGGGAGAGAAACAGAAGAGAGAGGGAAAACAGGGGAGAGAGAAGGGGAGAAACAGGGAGAGAGAAGGGAGAAACAGAAGAGAGAGGGAGAAACAGGGAAGAGAGGGGAGAAACAGGGGAGAGAGAAAGGAGAAACAGGGGAGAGAGAGGGGAGAAACAGGGGAGAGAGGGGGAGAAACAGGGGAGAGAGAGGGAGAAACAGGGAAGGAGGAGAAACAGGGAAGAGAGAGGGAGAAACAGGGAAGGAGGAGAAACAGGGGAGAGAGAGGGGAGAAACAGGGAAGGAGGAGAAACAGGGAAGAGAGAGGGGAGAAACAGGGAAAAGAAAAAGAGAGGAGAGAAACGGGGGAGAGAGGGGAGAAACAGAAGAGAGAGGGGAAAAAAGGGAAGGGAGAGGGGAGAAACGGGGAGAGAGGGGAGAAACAGGGGAAGAGAGAGGGGAGAAACAGGGAAAAGAGAGAAAAGAGAGGGGAGAAACAGGGAAGAGAGAGGGAGAAAAAGGGAAGAGCGAGGGAGAAACAGGGAAGAGAGAGGGAGAAAACAGGGGAGAGAGGGGAGAAACAGAAGAGAGAGGGGAGAAAAAGGGGAGAAACAGGGAAAAGAGGGGAGAAACAGGGGAGAGAGAGGGGAGAAACAGGGGAGAGAGAGGGGAGAAACAGGGAGAGAGAGGGGAGAAACAGAGAAAAGAGGGGAGAAACAGGGGAGAGAGAGGGGAGAAACAGGGGAGAGAGAGGGGAGAAACAGAAGAGAGAGGGGAGAAACAGGGGAGAGAGAGGGAGAAACAAGGGAGAGAGAGGGGAGAAACAGAAGAGAGAGGGGGAGAAACAGGGGAAAACAGGGAGAGAGAGAAGAAACAGGGGAGAGAGAGGGGAGAAAGAGAGGGAGAGAGGGGAGAAACGGGAAGAGAGGGGAGAAACGGGGAGCGAGAGGGAGAAACAAGGGAGAGAGAGGGAGAAACAGAAGAGAGAGGGGAGAAACAGGGGAGAGAGGGGAGAAACAGGGGAGAAACAGGGAAAAGAGGGGAGAAACAGGAAAAGAGGAAAGAAACAGGGAGAGAGAGGGGAGAAACCAGGGAGAGAGAGGGGAGAAACAGGGGAGAGGGGGAGAAACAAGGGAGAAACAGAAGAGAGAGGGAGAAACAGGGGAGAGAGGGGAGAAACAGAAGAGAGAGGGGAGAAACAGGGGAGAGAGAGGGGAGAAACAAGGGAGAGAGATGGGGAGAAACAGAAGAGAGAGGGGAGAAACAGGGGGAAAACAGGGGAGAGAGAGAAGAAATAGGGGAGAGAGAGGGGAGAAAGAGGGGAGAAACGGAGAGAGCGAGAGGGAGAAACGGAGGGAGAGGGAGAAACAGGGGAGAGAGGGGAGAAACAAGGGAGAGAGGAGAGAGATGGAAAAGAGAGGGAGAAACGGGAGGGAGAGGGGAGAAACAGAAGAGAGAGGGGAGATACAGAAGAGAGAGAGGAGAAATGGAAAAGAGAGGGGAGAAACAGAAGAGAGAGGAAGAAAGAGGGAGAGAGTGGGGAGAAATGGGGGGAGAGAGAGGGAGAGAGTGGGGAGAAATGGCGGAGAGAGAGGGGAGAAACAGGGGAGAGAGAGGGGAGAAACAGTGGCGAGAGAGGAGAGAAACGAAGAGAGGGGAGAACGGGGGGGAGAAACAGAAGAGAGAGGGGAGAAACAGGGAGAGAGAAGGGAGAAACAGGGAGAAACAGAAGAGAGAGGGGAGAAACAGGGGAGAGAGAGGGAGAAACAGGGAAGAGAGAAAGGAGAAACAGGGAGAGAGAGGGGGAGAAACAGGGGAGAGAGAGGGAGAAACAGGGAGAGAGAGGGGAGAAACAGGGAAGGAGGAGAAACAGGGAAAAGAGAGGGGAGAAACGGGGAAGAGAGAGGGGAGAAACAGGAAAAGAAAAAAAGAGAGGGGAGAAACGGGGGAGAGAGAGGGAGAAACAGAAGAGAGAGGGGAAAAAAGGAAGGGCGAGGGGAGAAATGGGGGAGAGAGAGGGGAGAAACGGGAAGAGAGAGGGGAGAAACAGGGAAAAGAGAAAAGAGAGGGAGAAACAGGGAAGAGAGAGGGGAGAAAAAGGAAAGAGAGGGAGAAACAGGGAAGAGAGAGGGGAGAAACAAGGAAGAGAGAGGGAGAAAAAGGGAAGAGAGAGGGAGAAACAAGGAAGAGAGAGGGGAGAAAAAGGGGAGAGAGAGGGAGAAACAGGAAGAGAGAGGGGAGTTGGGAAAACAGGGGGAGAGAGGGGAGAAACAGAAGAGAGAGGGGAGAAACAGGGAAAAGAGGGGAGAAACAGGGGAGAGAGAGGGGAGAAACAGGGAGAGAGAGGGGAGAAACAGGGGAGAGAAAGGAGAAACAAGGGGAGAAACAGAAGAGAGAGGGGAGAAACAGGGAGAGAGAGGGGAGAAACAGGGAAAGGGGGGAGAAACAGGGAGAGAGAGGGGAGAAACAGGGAGAGAGAGAGGGAGAAACAGAAGAGAGAGGGGAGAAACAGGGAGAGAGAGGGGAGAAACAAGGGAGAGAGAGGGAGAAACAGAAGAGAGAGGGGAGAAACAGGGAAAAACAGGGAGAGAGGGAAGAAACAGGGAAGAGAGAGGGGAGAAAGAGGGGAGTAAGAGGGGAGAAACGGGGAAGAGAGGGGAGAAACAGGGGGAGCGAGAGGGGAGAAACAAGGGAGAGAGAGGGGAGAAACAGAAGAGAGAGGGGAGAAACAGGGGAGAGAGAGGGGAGAAACAAGGGAGAGAGAGGGAGAAACAGGGGAAAACAGGGGAGAGAGGGAAGAAACAGGGGAGAGAGAGGGGAGAAAGAGGGGAGAGAGAGGGGAGAAACGGGGAAGAGAGGGGAGAAACGGGGGAGCGAGAGGGGAGAAACGGGGGAGCGAGAGGGGAGAAACAGTGGAGAGAGAGGGGAGAAACAGAAGAGAGAGGGGAGAAACAGGGAGAGAGAGGGGAGAAACAGGGAGGAGGGGCAGGGGGAGAAATGGGGAGAAACAGGGAGAGAGGGGAGAAACGGGAGAGAGAGAGGGGAGAAACGGGAGAGAGAGAGGGGAGAAACAGGGGAGGAGGGGCAGGGGAGAGAATGGGGAGAAACAGAAGAGAGAGGGGAGAAACAGAAGAGAGAGGGGAGAAACAGGAGACACAGGGGGAGACAGGGAGAGAGGGGAGAGAGGAGAAACAGGGGAGGAGGGGCAGGGGAGAGAATGGGGAGAAACAGGGGAGAGGGGAGAAACAGGGGAGAGAGGGGAGACACAGGGGAGAGAGGGGCAGGGGGAGAGAATGGGGAGAAACAGGGAGAGAGAGAGAGGGGAGAAACAGGGGAGAGAGAGGAGAAACAGGGGAGAGAGAGGGGAGAAACAGAAGAGAGAGGGGAGAAACGGGAGAGAGAGGGAGAAACGGGAGACAGGGGGAGAGAGGGGAGAGAGAGGGGAGAAACAGGGAGGAGGGGCAGGGGGAGAGAATGGGGAGAAACAGGGGAGAGAGGGGAGAAACAGGGGAGAGAGGGGAGACACAGGGGAGAGAGGGGCAGGGGAGAGAATGGGGAGAAACAGGGGAGAGAGAGAGAGGGGAGAAACAGGGGAGAGAGAGGAGAAACAGGGGAGAGAGGGGAGAAACAGGGGAGAGAGAAAGGAGAAACGGGAGAGGATGGGAGAAACAGGGGAGAGAGAAAGGAGTAACAGGGGAGAGGGGGAGAACAGGGGAGAGAGAGGAGAAATGGGAGAGAGGGGAGAAACAGGAGAGAAAGGAGAAACAGGGGAGAGAGGGGAGAAACAGGGGAGAGAGGGGAGAAACAGGGAGAGGGAGAAGAAACAGGGGAGAAACAGGGAGAGAGGGGAGAGAGGAGAAACAGGGGAGAGAGGGAGAAACAGGGGAGAGAGGGGAGAAACAGGGGAGAAACAGGGAGAGGGGAGAAACAGGGAGAGAGAGAGGGGAGAAACAGGGGAGAGAGGGAGAGAGGGGGAGAGGGGAGAAACAGGGGAGGGAGGGAGAAACAGGGGAGAGGGGAGAAACAGTGGAGAGAGGGGAGAAACAGAGGGAGAGGGGAGAAACAGGGAGAGAGGGGAGAAACAGGGTAGAGAGAGGAGAAACGGGGGAGAGAGGGGAGAAACAGGGGAGAGAGAGGAGAAACAGAAGAGAGAGGGAGAAACGGGAGAGAGAGGGGAGAAACAGGAGACACAGGGGAGAGAGAGGGGAGAAAGAGGAGAGAAATAGGGGAGAGAGGGAGAAACAGGGGAGGAGGGGCAGGGGGGGAGAGAATGGGGAGAAACAGGGGAGAGAGGGAGAGAGAAAGGAGAGAGAGGGGAGAAACAGGGAGAGAGGGGAGAGAGGGGCAGGGGAGAGAATGAGGAGAAACAGGGGAGAGAGAGGGGAGAAACAGGGGAGTGAGGGGAGAAACAGGGGAGAGAGGGGAAACAGGGGAGAGAATGAGGAGAAACAGGGGAGAGAGAGAGGGTAGAAACAGGGGAGAGAGGGGAGAAACAGGGGAGAGAAATGAGAAACAGGGGAGAGGATGGGAGAAACAGGGGAGAGAGAAAGGAGAAACAGGGAGAGGGGGAGAAACAGGGGAGAGGGGGAGAAACAGGGGAGAGAGGGAGAGAGAAAGGAGAAACAGGGGAGAGAGGGGAGAAACAGGGGAGAGAGATGGGAGAAACAGGGAGAGGGGAGAAACAGGGGAGAGAGAAAGGAGAAACATGGAAGAAACAGGGAGAGAGGGGACAAACAGGGGAGAGAGGGAGAAACAGGGGGAGAGGGGAGAAACAGGGAGAGGGGAGAAACAGGGGGAGAGGGGAGAAACAGTGGAGAGAGGGGAGAAACAGGGGAGAGAGGGGAGAAACAGAGGGGAGAGGGGAGAAACAGTGGAGAGGGGGGAGAAACAGGGGAGAGAGGGGAGAAACAGGGTAGAGAGAGGAGAAACAGGGGAGAGAGAGGGGAGAAACAGGGGAGAGAGAAAGGAGAAACAGGGGAGAGAGAGGAGAGAAACAGGGGAGAGAGAAAGGATAAACAGGGGAGAGGAGGGGAGAAACAGGGGAGGAGGGGCAGGGGTAAAGAGAGGGGAGAAACAAGGGAGAGAGAGGGGAGAAACAAGGGGAGGGGTAGGGGGAGAGAGTGGGGAGAAACAGGGGAGAGAGAAATGAGAAACATGGGAGAGGAGGGGCAGGGGTAGAGAGGGGGAGAAACCGGGGAGAGAGAGGGGAGAGAGAGAGGAGAACCAGGGAGAGAAAGGGGAGAGGGGGAGAAACAGAAGAGAGAGGGGAGAAACAGAAGAGAGGGGGAGAAACAGAAGAGAGGGGGAGAAACAGAAGAGAGGGGGAGAAATAGGGGAGAGGGGGAGAAACAGGAGAGAGAGGGAGAGAGAGAGGGGAGAAACAGGGGAGAAACAGAAGAGAGAGGGGAGAAACAGGGGAGGAGGGGTAGGGGAGAGAGAGAGGAGAAACAGGGGAGAGAGGGGGAGAAACAGAAGAGAGAGGGGAGAAACAGGGGAGAGAGAGGGGAGAAACAGGGGAGAGAGGGAGAGAGAGGCGAGAAACAGGGAGGAGGGGTAGGGGGAGAGAGGGAGAAACAGGGGAGAGAGGGAGAAACAGAAGAGAGAGGGGAGAAACAGAGGAGGAGGGGCAGGGGAGAAACAGAGAGGGGGAGAAACAGGGGAGAGAGAGGGGAGAGAGGGGAGAAACAGGGGAGAGAGGGAGAAACAGAAGAGAGAGGGGAGAAACAGAGGAGGAGGGGCAGGGGAGAGAGAGGGGAGAAACAGGGGAGAGAGAGGGGAGAAACGGGAGAGAGGGGAGAAACAGGGGAGAGAAAGGGGAGAAACAGGGGAGAGGGAGGGAGAAAGAGAAGAGAGAGGGGGAGAAACAGGGGAGGAGGGGAAGGGGGAGAGAGAGGGAGAAACAGAAGAGAGAGGGGAGAAACAGGGAGAGAGGGGAGAAACAGGGGAGAGAGGGGAGAAACAGGGAGAGAGAGGGAGAGAGGGGAGAAACAGGGGAGAGAGGGGAGAAACAGAAGAGAGAGGGGAGAAACAGAGGAGGAGGGGCAGGGAGAGAGAGGGGAGAAACAGGGGAGAGAGAGGGGAGAAACGGGAGAGAGGGGAGAAACAGGGGAGAGAAAGGGAGAAACAGGGAGAGGGAGGGAGAAAGAGAAGAGAGAGGGGAGAAACAGGGGAGGAGGGGAAGGGGGAGAGAGGGGAGAAACAGAAGAGAGAGGGGAGAAACAGGGGAGAAGGGGCAGGGGGAGAGAGGGGAGAAACAGGGGAGAGAGAGATGAAAGAGAGGAGAGAGAGGGGAGAAACAGAAGAGAGAGGGAGAAACATGGGAGAGGGAGAAACAGGGAGGAGGGGTAAGGGGAGAGAGAGGGGAGAGATAGGGGAGAGAGAGGGACAAATAGGGGTGAGAGAGGGGAGAAACAGGGGAGGAGGGGCAGGGGGAGAGAGAGGGGAGAAACAGGGGAGAAACAGGGGAGAGAGAGGGGAGAAACAGAAGAGACAGGGGAGAAACAGGGGGAGAGAGGGGGAGAAACAGGGGAGAAACAGAAGAGAGAGGGGAGAAACAGAAGAGACAGGGGAGAAACAGGGGGAGAGAGAGGGAGAAACAGGGGAGAAACAGGGAGAGAGAGAGGGGAGAAACAGAAGAGAGAGGGGAGAAACAGAAGAGAGAGGGGAGAAACAGAAGAGAGAGGGGAGAAATAGGGGAGAGAGAGGGAGAAAATAGGGGAGAGAGAGGAGAGAAACAGGGGAGGGAGGGGCAGGTGGAGAGAGAGGGGAGAAACAGGGGAGAGAGAGGGGAGAAATGGGAGAGAGAGGGGAGAAACAGGGGAGAGAAAGGGGAGAAACAGAAGAGAGAGGGGAGAAACAGGGGAGAGAGAGGGGGGAGAAACAGAAGAGAGATGGGAGAAACAGGGGAGAGAGAGGGGAGAAATAGGGGAGAGAGAGGGGAGAAACAGGGGAGGAGGAGCAGGGGAGAGAGAGGGAGAAACAGGGGAGAGAGAGGGAGAAACAGTGGAGGAGGGGCAGGGGGAGAGAGGGGAGAAACAGGGGAGGAGGGGCAGGGGGAGAGAGGGGAGAAACAGGGGAGGAGGGGCAGGGGGAGAGAGAGGGGAGAAACAGGGGAGGAGGGGCAGGGGAGAGAGAGGGAGAAACAGCGGAGGAGGGGCAGGGGGAGAGAGAAGGAGGCGTGTTAGTATCAAGCAGGTTAGTGCCACAGCAGTTGGTTACAGACGAAGAGGTTGGGGAGCACACAGTCATAGAGAGATCACACAGCTGTTATGAAGTGCTCATAAGGGAGATATAAGAGGTCAGAGTGTGGCTGTGTGACGTGGCCAGGGGCCAGGGGATGTCAGAAGCAGAATGCTGCTGATAGAAGCAGCTTCAGAGTTAGGGGCAGAGCGAATGAGTGAGGGAGGGCAGCATGGCCTCCATGGGCATCATGTTTGCCACATCAGTGGGCAAGCTTCGGCTCAAAGGCGAATTATGGAAAAATGTTTTCAACAGTGTGTTCGTGTGTGTGTGTGTACATATTGCTGTGTACTCACCATCATCGCTGTTGTGGATGACAGAGATGGTGTCGGGAGCAGGTATGTCCACCAGGGGGGGCTCACAGTGGGGATCACTGAGAGAGAGAGAGAGAGAGAGAGATTTGAGTTTGAATAGGGGTGGGAAAATTAGCAACTGGTGAAACAGCTGGTCATGCAGCACAACTGAGCAGATATGTACATGTGTGAGGGTGAGGGTGTGTGCGTCAGTGTGTAATCCATGTGACCCCCTACAGCTGATAAACACACGCATTTCAGCTAAAAGAGCTCATGTGTTTATGAATGAGAGGATGAAAGATGAAATGGTTTCAATATGACAACATCAGATACTTCCATTCATCTAGTTACAAACAGACACTTCAGGTCTGGCCAGAGACGGAGAGATCTTCCTCACCGGAGAGATCTTCCTCACCGGAGAGATCTTCCTCACCGGAGAGATCTTCCTCACCGGAGAGATCTTCCTCACCAGAGAGACCTTCATAACCAGGGGGGGGATCTTCCTCACCGGAGAGCTCTTCCTCACCGGAGAGATCTTCCTCACCGGAGAGATCTTCCTCACCGGAGAGATCTTCCTCACCGGAGAGATCTTCGATGTTACTGTAGTGTCTCTGGGATGGCCGGCATGCCTCCCTACCTGCCACTTCTACTGTTACACTAATGGACTGGTCCAACCTAGGCCAGGATTCCAGAGGTGTGTGTGTGTATATGTCTTTTGGGCCTAAGATCAGCACTCTCTGTGGATCCTTCTGGCTCCTCTGGGCTGGACCAGACCCTTAAATCACTACACCCCCCCCACCCCCAAAACCCTTCACCATCCCCTAGTCCCATCTCTACCCCTCCCTCCCTCCCTCCCTCCTACACACACACACACACACACACACACACACACACACACACACACACACACACACACACACAGCTCACCAGTTCTCCTCAGTAGTAAACAGGTCCCTTGTGTCTACCTCACTACTCGTATAGGGGCCCCTGCACCTCTCTGCCTCACACACACACACACTGTCCCCTACTCCTGCGCCCCCACTCACCAGTACTCATCAGTGGCCCCTGGGCTGATGTAGACGGGCCCCTGCAGGTCCCGTGGTCCGGGGAAGACCCCGTCGTGGTGGATGATGATGGTCTTGATGAGCTCGTTAACGTGGGCCTGGCAGGACACCTGGTCACAGCTCTCTGGGACTGACATCAGTGTGGGCCCGAAGCAGATGGCCAGGTTATAGGGATCCATCATGTTGTCCTCACTGTACCGGGACAGGCTGGGGAGAGAGGACAGCAGGTTATAGGGATCCATCATGTTGTCCTCACTGTACCGGGACAGGCTGGGGAGAGAGGACAGCAGGTTATAGGGATCCATCATGTTGTCCTCACTGTACCGGGACAGGCTGGAGAGAGAGGACAGCAGGTTATAGGGATCCATCATGTTGTCCTCTCTGTACCGGGACAGGCTGGGGAGAGAGGACAGGAGGTCACTGTACCGGGACAGGCTGGGGAGAGAGGACAGGAGGTCACTGTACTGGGACAGGCTGGGAAGAGAGGACAGGAGGTCACTGTACCGGGACAGGCTGGGGAGAGAGGACAGCAGGTTATAGGGATCCATCATGTTGTCCTCTCTGTACCGGGACAGGCTGGGGAGAGAGGACAGCAGTTTATAGGGATCCATCATGTTGTCCTCTCTGTACCGGGACAGGCTGGGGAGAGAGGACAGGAGGTCACTGTACCGGGACAGGCTGGGGAGAGAGGACAGGAGGTCACTGTCCCGGGACAGGCTGGGGAGAGAGGACATCGTTAAGCACGAACACACACACACGAACGCACAGACATGAACACACACACACACGTACCGCCTTTATCGCATTCCTGTTGAAATCATTACCCATCATCTGTGTCCGTGTGTCTCTGTGTGTATACGACTGCAATGTTTAAACCAGAAAGTGCCAGAGTAAGTGTGTGTGTGTGTGTGTGTGTGTGTGTGTGTGTGTGTGTGTGTGTGTGTGTGTGTGTGTGTGTGTGTGTGTGTGTGTGTGGGTGGGTGCAGGACTGTAATGTTTTAACCAGGATTAGTGGAAGGCAGGGTTCCATTCCCTCAGGCTACATAATGTGTTATAAAGCCCTCAGGCTACAGAATGTGTTATAAAGCTCTCAGGCTACAGAATGTGTTATAAAGCTCTCAGGCTACAGAATGTGTTATAAAGCTCTCAGGCTACAGAATGTGTTATAAAGCTCTCAGGCTACAGAATGTGTTATAAAGCTCTCAGACTACAGAATGTGTTATAAAGCCCTCAGGCTACAGAATGTGTTATAAAGCCCTCAGGCTACAGAAGGTGTTATAAAGCTCTCAGGCTACATAATGTGTTATAAAGCCCTCATGCTACAGCATGTGTTATAAAGCCCTCAGGCTACAGAATGTGTTATAAAGCCCTCAGGCTACAGCATGTGTTATAATGCTCTCAGGCTACAGAATGTGTTATAAAGCTCTCAGGCTACATAATGTGTTATAAAGCTCTCAGGCTACAGAATGTGTTATAGGCTACAGAATGTGTTATAAAGCTCTCAGGCTACAGAATGTGTTATAAAGCCCTCAGGCTACAGAATGTGTTATAAAGCTCTCAGGCTACAGAATGTGTTATAAAGCTCTCAGACTACAGAATGTGTTATAAAGCCCTCAGGCTACAGAATGTGTTATAAAGCCCTCAGGCTACAGAATGTGTTATAAAGCTCTCAGGCTACATAATGTGTTATAAAGCCCTCATGCTACAGCATGTGTTATAAAGCCCTCAGGCTACAGAATGTGTTATAAAGCCCTCAGGCTACAGCATGTGTTATAATGCTCTCAGGCTACAGAATGTGTTATAAAGCTCTCAGGCTACATAATGTGTTATAAAGCTCTCAGGCTACAGAATGTGTTATAAAGCTCTCAGGCTACAGAATGTGTTATAAAGCTCTCAGGCTACAGAATGTGCTATAAAGCTCTCAGGCTACAGAATGTGCTATAAAACTCCCAGGCTACAGAATGTGTTATAAAGCTCTCAGGCTACATAATGTGTTATAAAGCTCTCAGACTACAGAATGTGTTATAAAGCTCACAGGCTACAGAATGTGTTATAAAGCTCACAGGCTACAGAATGTGTTATAAAGCTCTCAGGCTACAGAATGTGTTATAAAGCCCTCAGGCTACAGAATGTGTTATAAAGCTCTCAGGCTACAGAATGTGTTATAAAGCTCTCAGGCTACAGAATGTGTTATAAAGCTCTCAGGCTACAGAATGTGTTATAAAGCTCTCAGGCTACAGAATGTGTTATAAAGCTCTCAGACTACAGAATGTGTTATAAAGCCCTCAGGCTACAGAATGTGTTATAAAGCCCTCAGGCTACAGAAGGTGTTATAAAGCTCTCAGGCTACATAATGTGTTATAAAGCCCTCATGCTACAGCATGTGTTATAAAGCCCTCAGGCTACAGAATGTGTTATAAAGCCCTCAGGCTACAGCATGTGTTATAATGCTCTCAGGCTACAGAATGTGTTATAAAGCTCTCAGGCTACATAATGTGTTATAAAGCTCTCAGGCTACAGAATGTGTTATAGGCTACAGAATGTGTTATAAAGCTCTCAGGCTACAGAATGTGTTATAAAGCCCTCAGGCTACAGAATGTGTTATAAAGCTCTCAGGCTACAGAATGTGTTATAAAGCTCTCAGACTACAGAATGTGTTATAAAGCCCTCAGGCTACAGAATGTGTTATAAAGCCCTCAGGCTACAGAATGTGTTATAAAGCTCTCAGGCTACATAATGTGTTATAAAGCCCTCATGCTACAGCATGTGTTATAAAGCCCTCAGGCTACAGCATGTGTTATAATGCTCTCAGGCTACAGAATGTGTTATAAAGCTCTCAGGCTACATAATGTGTTATAAAGCTCTCAGGCTACAGAATGTGTTATAAAGCTCTCAGGCTACAGAATGTGTTATAAAGCTCTCAGGCTACAGAATGTGCTATAAAGCTCTCAGGCTACAGAATGTGCTATAAAACTCCCAGGCTACAGAATGTGTTATAAAGCTCTCAGGCTACATAATGTGTTATAAAGCTCTCAGACTACAGAATGTGTTATAAAGCTCACAGGCTACAGAATGTGTTATAAAGCTCACAGGCTACATAATGTGTTATAAAGCTCTCAGGCTACAGAATGTGCTATAAAGCTCTCAGGCTACAGAATGTGCTATAAAACTCTCAGGCTACAGAATGTGTTATAAAGCTCACAGGCTACATAATGTGTTATAAAGCTCTCAGGCTACAGAATGTGCTATAAAACTCCCAGGCTACAGAATGTGTTATAAAGCCCTCAGGCTACAGAATGTGTTATAAAGCCCTCAGGCTACAGAATGTGTTATAAAGCTCACAGGCTACATAATGTGTTATAAAGCTCTCAGGCTACAGAATGTGTTATAAAACTCCCAGGCTACAGAATGTGCTATAAAACTCTCAGGCTACAGAATGTGTTACAAAGCTCACAGGCTACATAATGTGTTATAAAGCTCCCAGGCTACAGAATGTGCTATAAAACTCCCAGGCTACAGAATGTGCTATAAAACTCCCAGGCTACAGAATGTGTTATAAAGCTCTCAGGCTACAGAATGTGCTATAAAACTCCCAGGCTACAGAATGTGTTATAAAGCTCTCAGGCTACAGAATGTGTTATAAAGCCCTCAGGCTACAGAAGGTGTTATAAAGCTCTCAGGCTACATAATGTGTTATAAAGCCCTCAGGCTACAGAATGTGTTATAAAGCTCTCAGGCTACAGAATGTGTTATAAAGCTCTCAGGCTACAGAATGTGTTATAAAGCTCTCAGGCTACAGAATGTGTTATAAAGCTCTCAGGCTACAGAATGTGTTATAAAGCTCTCAGGCTACAGAATGTGCTATAAAACTCTCAGGCTACAGAATGTGCTATAAAACTCCCAGGCTACAGAATGTGTTATAAAGCTCTCAGGCTACAGAATGTGCTATAAAACTCTCAGGCTACAGAATGTGCTATAAAACTCCCAGGCTACAGAATGTGTTATAAAACTCCCAGGCTACAGAATGTGCTATAAAACTCCCAGGCTACAGAATGTGTTATAAAGCTCTCAGGCTACAGAATGTGTTATAAAGCTCTCAGGCTACAGAATGTGTTATAAAACTCCCAGGCTACAGAATGTGTTATAAAACTCTCAGGCTACAGAATGTGTTATAAAACTCACAGGCTACAGAATGTGCTATAAAACTCCCAGGCAGGCTACAGAATGTGCTATAAAGCTCTCAGGCTACAGAATGTGCTATAAAGCTCTCAGGCTACAGAATGTGCTATAAAGCTCTCAGGCTACAGAATGTGCTATAAAACTCACAGGCTACATAATGTGTTATAAAGCTCTCAGGCTACAGAATGTGTTATAAAGCTCTCAGGCTACAGAATGTGTTATAAAACTCACAGGCTACATAATGTGTTATAAAGCTCTCAGGCTACAGAATGTGCTATAAAGCTCTCAGGCTACAGAATGTGTTATAAAGCTCACAGGCTACAGAATGTGTTATAAAGCTCACAGGCTACAGAATGTGTTATAAAGCTCTCAGGCTACATAATGTGTTATAAAGCTCTCAGGCTACATAATGTGTTATAAAGCTCTCAGGCTACAGAATGTGTTATAAAGCTCTCAGGCTACAGAATGTGCTATAAAACTCCCAGGCAGTTCATTACCTCTTTAAACTGCCTGGTCTCTTGCTGTTTTTCTATTCCAGAGCCCATAACAACCATGCATTGGATTGGTGCTTTAAAGGGAGTTTCCTACCCAAAAGGTCTGCAAGTCCATTCAATCTTGTGTGGATGAGTGCACTCTCGGGGACAAGGCTAGACAGTCTGACCACACTCTCAGCCCCCCCCACATGGTATGGTGACAGAGAGCAGATGATAAGCCATGGGGGAGGGGGGGGTAGAGAGGGCCAGGAGTGTTTGGGGGTCATGTTGAATCACTTGGACAAAATGGACCAGCTCCAAACAGGTTTTATCATAAGAGGCCTGTCTGGGTGCTCAAGTTACACTCCTCTCCCTCTCTTTTTCTCCTCCCTCCTTCTCTCTCTCTACCTCCACCCCCAGAGTGGAGGGTTTAGTCATCAAAGCTGAGAGGCCCCTTGTAGGTGTGTGTGTGTGTGTGTGTGTGTGTGTGTGTGTGTGTGTGTGTGTGGTGGCAGTAGTAAAGGGTGACTCTGGCACATCTGGTGTCCTGCATGACACAGTGGAGAGCTGTAAGGGCGGACAGACGCAGAGCAGCCATTTATACCAGCATGGGAAAGACACACACACACACCTCATTCTGGCAATGATAGTGAAACTGGAACAGATTCCGCTCGGCTGGGGAAACCACATGGCTAGACGCAGACCGCAGAGAGGGGAGGGAGGGATGAAAGGGAAGGATAGAGGGATGGGAGACTCTGAATAGAACATTCCAGATTAGCCCGAGCACAGCTTTGGTAGTGCAGTGGGGTCACCTGTAGTGTCACTCACGGACCTGTGGTAGCGTTCCATTTGTGTTGTAATAGCGTTAGTGCAGCGTTACTCACTAGTTGAGGAAGGCAAACAGGTATCTCATGACGATGAGAGTGTTGCTGGGCAGAGACAGCAGAACCTTCCTGATGTGGACAGCCCTCTCCTGCAGGTTCTCCATAGCTGAAACAGAACACACACACACACACACACACAAAGGGTAAACACATACATACGACACACACACACACACACTCACCACTGGACAGTGGTCTTTTTTGTAGGGTAAGATCATGGAAAAGGCGTGGCGCTGGGGGAGACTCACAGACGCAGGATATGAGGTCATGGAAGACTTCCTTGGGGAAGAGGGCGTGGTCCAGGCCTCTGAAGTAGAGCTTCAGAACGCCAGCGATGGAGTCCATGTCGTGATCATTCTGATCCCCCGCCAACGGGTCCTCACCTACAGACAGAGGGGGAAGGGAGGAGGGAGGAGAGAGAAAAAGAAAGAGGAGAAAGGAAAGGCATTTGGAGGGGGGGGGGGTAAAGAAGAAGTATTGTAAGATGAGCAGGTTCTTCTGTTTATGCTATCGCTGGAGCTGGGATTTCTGGGTAGTGTAGTCTTGCCTCTCTCAAAGGAGTTCTTGATGTCGTTGACCTCCACCTGAGAGCCAGACACTCTGAAGATGCCCTCATGGTGCAGACCTGCAGGGAGAGAGCGAGAGAGGGAGAGAGGCTTTAAATTCTACAACCACCTGAAAAGGAAGCGATTCCCAAACGTTCCATAACAAAGACATCACCTACAGAGAGACGAACCTGAAGAAGAGTCCCCTGTGCCATCACAGCAGCAAGAAATGGGCAACCAGTGAAGAACAAACACCATTGTAAATGCAACCCATATTTATGTTTATTTATTTTCCCTTTTGTACTTTAACTATATGCCCATCGTTACAACACTGTATATATACATAATATGACATTGGAAATGTCTCTATTCCTTTGGAACTTTTGTGAGTGTAATGTTTACTGTTAATTTTTTTAATTTTTTTATTTCACTTTTGTTTATAATCTATTTATCCTGCTTTGGCAATGTGAACATGTTTCCCATGCCTATAAAGCCCTTTGAATTGAACTGAGAGTGAGTGAGTGAGTGAGTGAGTGAGTGAGTGAGTGAGTGAGTGAGTGAGTGAGTGAGTGAGCGAGAGAGAGAGAGAGATGTTACTGATCGTCTAGACAGCAGACAGCCGACACAGGCTGTTCATTATTCTGTTGTATTTTAATTATTTATATTGCAATGGCATGATACTTAAAGTTATTCTATTATTATTATTAAAGCCAACCACAAAACACCTGTCCACACAGGCAGAGCCAGAGCCAGTCATTGGCACAGCCAACAGAGACACAGCCAGTCGTTGACCTATTCAACAGAGACCCAGCCAATGAGAGCACGTAGCAGGGCGTCCTCACCATGGCGACTGATGAAGCGGATACAGCTCTCCACCATCAGAGGGATGACCTGGCCAGCCTCCTGAGGGAGAGGAGGAGGAGGAGAGGGGGATTAGAGGAGGAGAGAATACGCCGCGGAGGTAACCAGGGGAGGGGGTGGGTGACAGTGGAGGATCATAACAAAAGGCTCCCACTAGGGGAGCTAGACTCACTGGATGTTATAATACTGGAATCTATCTCTTCTGATATGGTCCTTGGGAAGTCCCTACCCCATTAAAGTGGCAATGTACAATGGCTAAGGTAAGGTTTAAGGTTAGAGTTAAGCTTAGGGTCAGGTAAGGGATATCGTAAGGTTAGGGGTTAGGGTAGGGATGTCCCAAGGATCCAGGATAGCACTGACCCTTCTAATAGGGTACAGTTTACCCGCAGAACTGGTTCAGATGGTGTGGTCTGTAGACCTAGCAGGAGAATGGCATGGGGAGGGTGCATCATATGCAGAGCAGTGGACAGTGAGTCCAGGACAAAGATTTTTAAAAACATACGCAGAGAGAGCAACTCTGAATGGAGAGAGAAAATTACCTGCTTCCGTAGTGCAGAGTTCCTCCTGTCACTGGAGAGAAAGAGAGAGAGAGAGAGAAAGAGAGAGAGAGAGAGAGAGAGAGAGAGAGAGAGAGAGAGAGAGAGAGAGAGAGAGAGAGAGAGAAGAGAGAGAGAAAGAAAGAGAGAGAGAGAGAGAGAAAGAGAGAGAGAAAGAGAGAGAGAGAAAGAGGGAGAGAGAGAAAGAGAGAGAGAGAGAGAGAGAAAGAGAAAAAGTGAGAAGGTGAGAGCGAGGGAGAGAGAGAGAGAGAGAGAACACTGTTCTGTCAGTACGTCTCCAGAGATACTATTTATACACTGGAAATTATCTATTTCCTTGGACAGCGTAGCTAAAATGTGTACATTTGGCTCTATACTGAGAAAGTTCAAGTGGAACAAAGATCATACCACCCCCGACCAAAAATGCTAACCTCTCACCATTACCAATAAAAGGGGAGGTTAGCATTTCTTTACGGGGGTATGATCTTTGTCCTCTGAAACATTCTATTCGTATTTACAATAAAAGTGACTCCAAAATGACAAAAAATACATGATTTACCATTCATTTCTATTGCCTTCAGAAAGTATTCGCACCCCTTTCCTTTTTTTCACATCTTGAGGAAGGTGGAATTAAAATGGGTTTCATTGTTTTTTGTCAACGATCTACACAAAATACTCTCTAATATCCAAGTGGAAGAAAAATGTGAACATTTTGTAAAAAAATAAATAAATAAAATAAAACACTAATACACAGTGGGGGCAAAAAAGTATTTAGTCAGCCACCAATTGTGCAAGTTCTCCCACTTAAAAAGATGAGAGAGGCCTGTAATTTTCATCATAGGTACAGTTCAACTATGACAGACAAAATTAGAAAAAAAATCCAGAAAATCACATTGTAGGATTTTTAATGAATTTATTTGCAAATTATGGTGGAAAATAAGTATTTGGTCACCTACAAACAAGCAAGATTTCTGGCTCTCACAGACCTGAACTTCTTCTTTAAGAGGCTCCTCTGTCCTCCACTCGTTACCTGTATTAATGGCACCTGTTTGAACTTGTTATCAGTATAAAAGACACCTGTCCACAACCTCAAACAGTCACACTCCAAACTCCACTATGGCCAAGACCAAAGAGCTGTCAAAGGACACCAGAAACAAAATTGTAGACCTGCACCAGGCTTAGAAGACTGAATCTGCAATAGGTAAGCAGCTTGGTTTGAAGAAATCAACTGTGGGAGCAACTATTAGGAAATGGAAGAAATACAAGACCACTGATAATCTCCCTCGATCTGGGGCTCCACGCAAGACCCTGTGGGGTCAAAATGATCACAAGAACGGTGAGAAAAAATCCCAGAACCACACGGGGGGACCTAGTGAATGACCTGCAGAGAGCAGGGACCAAAGTATCAAAGCCTACCATCAGTAACACACTACGCCACCAGGGACTCAAATCCTGCAGTGCCAGATGTGTCCCCCTGCTTAAACCAGTACATGTCCAGGCCCGTCTGAAGTTTGCTAGAGAGCATTTGGATGATCCAGAAGAAGATTGGGAGAATGTCATATGGTCAGATGAAACCAAAATATAACTTTTTGGTAAAAACTCAACTCGTCGTGTTTGGAGGACAAAGAATGCTGAGATGCATCCAAAGAACACCATACCTACTGTGAAGCATGGGGGTGGAAACATCATGCTTTGGGGCTGTTTTTCTGCAAAGGGACCAGGACGACTGATCCGTGTAAAGGAAAGAATGAATGGGGCCATGTATCGTGAGATTTTGAGTGAAAACCTCCTTCCATCAGCAAGGGCATTGAAGATGAAACGTGGCTGGGTCTTTCAGCATGACAATGATCCCAAACACACCGCCCGGGCAACGAAGAAGTGGCTTCGTAAGAAGCATTTCAAGGTCCTGGAGTGGCCTAGCCAGTCTCCAGATCTCAACCCCATAGAAAATCTTTGGAGGGAGTTGAAAGTCCGTGTTGCCCAGCAACAGCTCCAAAACATCACTGCTCTAGAGGAGATCTGCATGGAGGAATGGGCCAAAATACCAGCAACAGTGTGTGAAAACCTTGTGAAGACTTACAGAAAACATTTGACCTCTGTCATTGCCAACAAAGGGTATATAACAAAGTTTTGAGATAAACTTTTGTTATTGACCAAATACTTATTTTCCACCATAATTTGCAAATAAATTCATTAATAATCCTACAATGTGATTTTCTGGATTTATTTTCTCATTTTGTCTGTCATAGTTGAAGTGTACCTATGATGAAAATTACAGGCCTCTCTCATCTTTTTAAGTGGGAGAACTTGCAGAATTGGTGGCTGACTAAATACTTTTTTGCACCACTGTATCTTCATTAGATAAGTATGCAAGCAACTAAGTCAATACATGTTAGAATCACCTTTGGAAGTGATTACAGCTGTGAGTCTTTCTAGCTAAGTCTCTAAGAGCTTTCCACACCTGGAGAGTGGAACATTTGCCATATATTTTCAAGCATATTTAAATCAAAACTGTAAACTCGGCCATTCACCGACTTCTTGATAAGCAACTCCAGTGTAGATTTGGCCTTGTGTTTTAGGTTATTGTCCTGCTGAAAGGTGAATTCATCTTCCAGTGTCTGGTGGAAAGCAGACTGATCCAGGTTTTTCTCTAGGATTTTGCCTGTGCTTAGCTCCATTACGTTTTTTTTTATCCTGAAAAACTCCCCAGTCCTTAACGATTACAAGCATACCCATAACATGATGCAGCCACCACTAAGCTTGAAAATATGGAGAGGTACTCAGTAATGTGTTGCAATCGATTTGCCCCAAACATAACACTTCAGGATAAAAAGTTGAATTGCTTTGCCACATATTTTTCCGTATTACTTGGGTGTCTTGTTGCAAACAGGATGCCTGTTTTGGAATATTAAAATGTTGTACAGGCTTCCTTCTTTTCACTCTGTCAATTAGGTTAGTATTGTGGAGTAACTACAGTGTTGTTGATCCATCCTCA
>NC_056435.1:28991594-29011594 GCF_018296145.1 Oncorhynchus tshawytscha | reverse complement strand
TGCTATGTCTATTAGAAGGATACGTTCAAACAAAGGTGTTTGATATCAGAGGTGATTTAGAGATCTGATCATCTGCACCTCACGTAACACATTCTATCTATCAGACTCCGTCAAGTACTGAGGCAGGCGTTAAGCCCAGTCCTCTCTTCCCAACTCGTATGTCTGAGAAGCAGGCTGAGTATACGTGTGTGTGTCGGTGTGTGTGTGTGTGCCAGGCGGACGCTATTTCTGTCTAGTGGAGTCTCTCACTGTGCAATTACACTATTAGTCTGCTGCTACTGGCCTGGACATGGTCGCATGGTTCCTTTGCTCCCTCCCAGTAGGGGATCTCTCCCTGGTGTGTGAGGAGACAGCCTTACCGTGTAGAGCTCGTTCAGAACCTTCATCAGATCCTCGTGAAGCTGAACGCCGACCTCCTTACTCTGCGGAGACACACAGAGACACAGGAACACGATGAACAAGGCTGTCTCTCCTCTGTGATTACAGACGTACCCTCGTCAATAACATGAACAAGATAAATCCATCTAAAGTCCAACCAGCCCGCAACTGTCCTCCATCTATCCGTCCATATAACCCACTGTACCCCCCTCTCTATTAGTCAGGAGCGTGATACCCAGGGGGTTGGGGGGGGGACTGCCGGGTGAGATGAATGATGGCGTGTGTGTTACCTGATGGATGTGGGGGATGAGGGGAGATACAGCGAAGGACAGTGGGGGGCTTTGGAGTGAGGAGAAGGGATACAGGAGGGGATGGAGCGAGGGATGAGGAGGGAGGACATGGAGTGATGAGGGTGCTACCAGGCTCCACACGGGCTGCAGGTGACAAATGATTCTGCACGGAGAAAGCTCCTCAGTTGGCTGAGCGTTAAAATGTGGTTTCCGCTCACCTCTAATGTGTGCTGGGTGGAAAGCTTCTGTTACCTACGCCTCTTGGAGGAGGGAACGCGACACGCCGCGACATCTCAACTCCCCGTGGGGTGAACAACGTATGTGATCGTCGGGGCGGGGGGAAGGGACGACAGAGGCAGAGAAAAAATACCGTTGACAGGGAAATGATTATTCCTAACAGACGGTAACGTGGGGGAAAAGGGGCTGGACGGAACCAAAGCAAAGAAAGTAAAAGTTTAAGAGTCCCCTCTCCTACCTTACCTGCCATCCCCAAAATACAGGCGGTGTTCGGCCCAGGTCTTAACTAACCTTCTGCACCACCTGGTGCGCTAACCAAAATACAGGCGGTGTTCGGCCCAAGTCTTACCTAACCTTCAGCACCACCTGGTGCGCTAACCAAAATACAGGGGGTGTTCGGCCCAGGTCTTAACTAACCTTCAGCACCACCTGGTGCGCTAACCAAAATACAGGCGGTGTTCGGCCCAAGTCTTACCTTACCTTCAGCACCACCTGGTGCGCTAACCAAAATACAGGGGTGTTCCGCCCAGGTCTTACCTAACCTTCAGCACCACCTGGTGCGCTAACCAAAATACAGGCGGTGTTCGGCCCAGGTCTTAACTATCCTTCTGCACCACCTGGTGCGCTAACCAAAATACAGGGGGTGTTCCGCCCAGGTCTTACCTAGTGTGCATAGACAGATTAAATACTATAATAATAATAATAATAATAATACGTTGTATTTATTCAGTATAGTGCTTTTCCACCTACAGTAGGTGCTCAAAGCGCTTTACATAGTGAGGGGCCATTCTCAACTCTTCCACCACCAATGTGTAGCACCCGCTTGGGTGATGCACGGCAACCATATTGTGGCAGAACGCTCACCACACATCAGCTATCATGGTGGAGAGGTGAGGAGTCATATATGCCAATTGGGAATTTGACCACCGGGGTTAACACACCTACTCTTACGGTAAGTGCCATGGGATTCTGAAAAACCCAGTGTCGTCAAAAACGTGATTTTCCTCTGTTTCAGGCCTACATATATTTCCACACTATGAGGTTGGAATAATACTGTGAAATTGTTAAAACGATGATAATGACATTTTAAGTTAAGTTATTTTCTAATAGACCAATAAGAAAGGGAGTTCCAAACCTCTCTGCCAATAACAGACCACTCATACCACTCCCAGAAAAGTCCTAACAAAATTCTTGCTTGAGAAATTGCTCTTTGCTATTTTTGTTAATTTTGTACCATTTCTATTGAAAACAATCACAGTAAGGCACTTAGTTGATACCCAGATATGATTTGATAAGGAGATTAAAAACAGTGGCATTGGTGGGGCCTCCCGAGTGACGCAGCGGTCTAAGAGGCGGTTACTACAGACCTGGGTTCATTCCGGGAGTCCCATAGGACGGCGCATAATTGGCCCAGCGTCGTCCTGGTTAGGGGAGGGTTTGGCCTGTGGGGCTTTACTTGGCTCATCGCGCTTTAGCGACTCCTTGTGGCGGGCTGGGTGCCTGCAGGCTGACCCCGGTCACCAGTTGAACAATGTTTCCTCCAACACATTGGTGTGGCTGGCTGGCGGGTGTTAAGGAGCGTGATTAAGCGGGTCATGTTTCAGTGGGATGCAGGGTAGTATGCTGCTGGCTATGATTCTGGGCTTGCTAAGGTTAGAGAAATTCATTTAGTTCTGACTCTAAGCCTTCCCTCCTGATTGTGAAATTGCAGCCGTTGGCAGCGTGTGTGTGAGCGCGTGTCTGTCCTGGAGGATGAAGCAGTCAGAGGTGCAAATGAAGTGCCAAGACGAGACCTGAGACCAGCTACGGCATGAGACCTGAACAGAGATGACGTCTAAGAGACAGAGATGGTGAGCAAGAGAGAGAGAAAGAGACAGAGAAAGATCGAGAGGGAGAGATAGCGATAAAGAGAAAGGGCGAAGGAGACAGGAAAAGAGAGAGAGAGACGGAGTAACAGATTGTAAAAATAAATTTCAAAATCACAAGCACGTGTTCAGGGATTATCCCACAGACAAGAGGTGAGGGGGAGATGGGGAAGAACAGGGGAGAAAGGCGAGGGATGAGGAGAGAATATTGTTTATTCTATTTAAGCTTTATTTATCTAGGCAAGTCAGTTAAGAACCCATTCTTATCTATAATGACGGCCTACACCGGCCGAACCCGGGCGACGCTGGGCCAATTGTGCGCCTCCCTATGGGACTCCCAACCACGGCCGGTTGTGATACAGCCTGGGTTCACACCAGGGCGTCTGTAGTGACTCCTCAGCACTGAGATGCAGTGCCTTAGACCACTGCGCCACACGGGAGCCCCCACCTATAAGAATGGATTATAGAATTCCAAGAGGGGTCGTTTAGGATGAAAGGGGTAGAGATGGATGGAGGAAGAGTAGGGAAAGAGAGATTAGAGAGTGGGTAAAGGGAGGTGGAGAGCAGGGGAGACAGTGCCAACGGACATTGAGCAGAGTCCCTCTCCTCCCCCTCTCTAAACCCTGTTGATTGATCGGAGGGCTTAAGTGTCCGTCGAGTGACATATAGCCAAACGATAGCCAATCAAAAAGCAATCTGCCACGGCAAAACACGGCCATCCATCAGACACTAGACCCCTGACCTCTAACCCCTAGCCCTCTCGTCTCCTTCCAAACAGTCGGTCTTCCCTGATGGAGAAATGTGAGAAGAGATATGGAGAGAGGGAAGATATGTTAGAAGAAAACGGAAGCCAATAGATCAGCACTTTCTCCTCAGTCCGTGCAGACGTGTCCGATTCAGGCCTCGGGGGACAATTTGGACCGTTTGAAATGTTCACACTTTAAATAAGTGTACTGAACACTCATTAGAGCATTTCGTTTCTCTCTCTCTCACACACACACACAGATGAGCAGCCTCCTCTCACAACATCACCCACACACACCCCGCTGAACAGTATCTGCACTACTTGCCAAAGCCGTACTCTCTCTGTGTGTGTGTGTGTGTGTGACTGTAGAGCTGTAGCCTCTGGTTCCACTGGCTTTCATGTCACTGACTGGATTTGTTTCATTTAACCAATGATCTAGTTAATTAGCCATTGTGGGAAAGAGTACCCGTGCCAAAATAAAACAACAAAGATTTGGAAATAATCCACCTTGGTGTGTGTGCTTATTTATATGAAATCTGTGTTTTGATGAGATATTCCACAGAGTGATTGGCTTGGCTCACACTAAAGCTTCCACTCAGTCAGACCAATAGAAGCTACAGCAACACCCCCTACACCCCTGGCACTCCCAACATTACCAACACTCCCAACATTACTAACACTCCCAACATTACCAACACTCCCAACATTACTAACACTCCCAACATTACTAACACTCCCAACATTACCAACACTCCCAACATTACCAACACTCCCAACCTTACCAACACTCCCAACATTACCAACACCCCCAACACCCCTGGCACTCCCAACATTACCAACACTCCCAACATTACCAACACCCCTACACCCCTGGCCCTCCCAACATAACCAACACTCCCAACATTACCAACACTCCCAACATTACCAACACCCCCTACACCCCTGGCACTCCCAACATTACCAACACTCCCAACATTACTAACACTCCCAACATTACCAACACTCCCAACATTACCAACACCCCTAAACCACTGGCACTCCCAACATTACCAACACTCCCAACATTACCAACACTCCCAACATTACTAACACTCCCAACATTACCAACACTCCCAACATTACCAACACCCCCTACAGCCCTGGCACTCCCAACATTACCAACACTCCCAACACTTCCTATACTTCTGATACCCCCAACATCCCAACACCCCCTACACCCCTGGCACTCCCAACATTACCAACACTCCCAACATTACTAACACTCCCAACATTACCAACACTCCCAACATTACCAACACCCCCTACACCCCTGGCACTCCCAACATTACCAACACTCCCAACATTACCAACACTCCCAACATTACCAACACTCAGAACATTACTAACACTCCCAACATTACCAACACTCCCAACATTACCAACACCCCTACAGCCCTGGCACTCCCAACATTACCAACACCCCCTACACCCCTGGCACTCCCAACATTACGAACACTCCCAACACTCCCTATACTTCTGATACCCCCAACATCCCAACACCCCCTACACCCCTGGCACTCCCAACATTACCAACACTCCCAACACTTCCTATACTTCTGATAACCCCAAAACACAACACCCCTTACACCCCCAACATCCCAACACCCCCAACATTCCAACACTCCTTATACTCCCAACATCCCAACACCCCCTATACCCCAACACCACTTACACCCCTTATACACCCAACATACCTTCTACCCCCAACACCCCCAACATCCCTTATACTCCCAACACGCCCTACATCCCCAACACGTCCGACACCCCCAACTAGAGGTCTTCATGGTTTTAACAGATCCAAAATTGAGAGATCCGACCCCGGACCTGAGCGTGTCCTAAATTCGGACTTTTGTATCGGATCTGGGTCGAGTCTGGTATAATTGCCACGGGTCTTGGTTATGCGCAATTAAAATGGATTTACCGACTGGATCCGACTGAACCTTTCCTCTGTTCATTTAGTGTTTTTCGTGATGAGAACCGGGCAGGCTTGTTATCTGTGTCAGCCAATTGTGACTCTATAAAACATATACTGTGGCTTATGTCCAGTTGAAACTGGTTCCAGCTGCTCACCTCACTGTGTCTTCTGCTGATGAGAGAGAGCCAGAGAATTAAAGGAGCCTCGGTCTAGGCTACTGTTGATGGTGAAGATGGAGTCCTTTTTCATTGAAGCAAAACAAAAGTTAGAGGAGAAAGATTTTCATGAAAAGAAGCCGGCAAGGGGAATGTCCCCGGGGACAAGTCTTAATATTCTAGTGGACAAAGATGAGAAGAACGTTAGCCAGCCAAGTGGACTGTGTGCAACTCGCTATTCAAGTTTGATGCAATTTTCTGCCTTTGGTTTCATTATTTTCATACTTATAATCAATTGTTTAGTCATAATTCTTATTGTAAATCATTATTATTATTGTAGGCCTATTTTTTTTATTTTTATAAAAAGTTATGTAAATAGCCTATGCAAAAGGTGCTTTTTTTGTTGGCTAAATTAAAGTTCCAACAGTTTTTAAACATTTTACCGTGGTATTTTGTTTAAGGTTAAAAGTAGGCCTGTTATAAAAGAAGTAGCATTAGCCTATTGCTGTCCTTTGTTGGGTTGGCCTATGGTAGCCAATCACCTTTGTTGGGTTGGCCTACGGTAGCCAATCGCCTTTGTTGGTAATTGCTGCAATGTAATAAGCCTGTTCAAAACTTTTTTTTAAGGTTTCATTCTGTGGAGCCATTTTCATTGGCCATATTATGTTCCAGCTACAATGTTGTGTTTGTCGCAATACAATAGAATTACCGGTCGGCCGAATATGCTATTCGCATTCAAACCATGAAAAGGAAAAACCAAAGAGGACAAGATTCAAAACTTAATTTAATGCTGCAATATAATAACCTGGTCGTATTTCCCCTATAAACAATGACTTGAGGTACTTTGATATTACCCTAATAAAGTTGCGACATTGTTGTTAAAGTTTGGCGTGGTATGGCAATTACAAGGTCGAGCCACTGCAGTGCACACTGGCATTCCAACTGACTCTTGACAGTTAAACATGAGGTGATGGAGAACATTCTAGAGCTACTCCTTTAATCTAACAATATAATATGTATCTTTCTAAAAAAAACATATTCTGATAGAAAATGTACCAATTCGCCTCCTTCTGTATGCCTACATCTGTGTATCATTGATATGATTTATTTAAGTGTCATACACCGACCGGTGCCCAGCCCCCGGACACTACAGAACAAAATAACATTTGACAAAAAAAAGTACATTTCTCCTCCTTCTCCAGTCACTGTGAACAAACTGAGCAATCTCAAACACGCCCCGTAGGGAAAAAGAAGTGAACAACAACAAAAAATGTCAAGCCTCTGCTCGCCCCTTTACCAGAATACTCCAGGCGTAAATGTTACAAAACAGATCGTCATACAGAGGGCAATAAAACACTAAATTGATTTTGTTTTCGATTTCCCCAAGATCACACAAGCAGGCAAATTCTCTCCTCTTCAGGCACTCTGTTCAATCTAACCATCTCTATAGCCAGAGGGAGGGGGCACGATCTGACTTGTGCTCAAACTGCCCTTAGTTTTTTCCTTAGGTCCAGGCAGACATAATGGTTCTGTAGTTCTCTTTGGTGAGAGTGTACATTCTAAGTTTAGGTTTAAACCGAACATCAACTGCCCATTTTTCCTCATGGATCAGAAAAAGCTTGTCCTTGATTTGGTTAACACCACATGGTAATTTGTTACTGATTATAAACGGGGTGGTTCAAGGCCTGAACGGTGACTGGCTGAAAGCCGTGGAATATGAGACCATATACCACGGGTATGACAAAACATGTGTTTTTACTGTTCTAATTACGTTGGTAAGCAGTTTATAATAGCAATAAGGCACTTTGGGGGTTTGTGTATCCGTGGGCTGCGTCCGGCCTAAGAACAGCCCTTACCCATGGTATATTGGCCATATACCGTGCCAGCTTTAATATATACTGAAAATCAGTTTCACAAAAAAATAGATAGCCCACGGATAGTTATTATTAGAGTCCCAGTCTAACACTGTTTTTTGTGTGATTCTGTTCTGGCATATTTATCAGACTGTTCCATAGACCTACCATGTCCCCTTTTTTGCCTAACCACACATGGTTCCCAAGCCCATATCTCCACAGACTGCCAGGTACTACCGTACGGCAGTCGTAGCCTGACAGTTATAAAGGAATCCATGACGATGTGGGGAACACGGCGCCGGCATATCTCTATCTAGGCCTAAGCTTGTCTCCTTGAATATACATTATGTTATATATCACACAGTGGACTCCTAAGTCTATAGGCCTATGCGCATGCAATTCCCTGAGGCGTTTGGCGCTCAAATATCCGACAGCGTTGAGGTCGAATATTATTGTTTTAGGAGAATTAAAAGCAATAAAACTATAGACTATAAAGTTTTGAATATGCTACACGTCGATCCGAACCAGCACGGGGTCTGTTTGGGCCGAGCTCCCTGCCATCCAGGACCTTCATACCAGGCGGTGTGAAAGGAAGACCCGGAAAATGGTTAAAGACTCCAGCCACCCAAGCCGTGTGCTCTCTGCTTCCGCATGCCAAGCAGTACCGGAGCAACACATCTGTAACCAACAGCCTCCTGAACAGCTCCTCTCCGCTCCTCTCCCCTCCCCTCTCTTCCTCTCCCTCTCCTCTCCTCTCCTCTCCTCTCCTCTCCTCTCCTCTCCTCTCCTCTCCTCTCCTCTCCTCTCCCCTCCTCTCCCCCTCTCTCTCTCCCCTCTCTCCCCTCCCCTCCCCTCCCCCCTCCCCCTCCCTCTCCTCTCCTCTCCTCTCCTCTCCTCTCCTCTCCTCTCCTCTCCTCTCCTCTCCTCTCCTCTCCTCTCCTCTCCTCCTCTCCCCTCTCCTCTCTCTCCCCTCCCATCCCCTCCTCTCCTCTCCCCTCTCCTCTCTCTCCCCTCCCATCCCCTCCTCTCCTCTCCTCTCCTCTCCTCTCCTCTCCTCTCCTCTCCTCTCCTCTCCTCTCCTCTCCTCTCCTCTCCTCTCCTCTCCTCTCCCTCTCCTCTCCTCTCCTCTCCTCTCCTCTCCTCTCCCCTCCCCTCCCTCCCCTCCCTCTCTCTCTCTCTCTCTCTCTCTCTCTCTCTCTCTCCTCCCCTCCCCTCCCTCCCCTCCCCTCCCCTCTCCTCTCCTCTCCTCTCCTCTCTGTGTACTGTAGATTAATGCCTGAAGGTGTGCTTGCAAATCACGCAGTGACACTGAGCCATTGGGAGGCGAGGGAGGCTGGAGGAGGAGAGAGGGACAGAGACGAGGCTGGGAGGACCAGATAATGAGCTTTCCATAGGAGGCTGCTGGCTACAGCTCTGAATACTTGGCAGATCACACTCTAACGCTCTCACGTACGCACGCACACACACACACACATACACACACAATCATTATATATGCTGCTGCTACTCTGTTTATCATATAGCCTGATGCCTAGTCACCTATACATATCTACCCCTACCCCCTATTGGAACTGACCCTGGAACTGACCCTGTATATAACTTACTTACTTTCTTGTGTTCTTCTTATTCAATTTTATTTTATTGTAAAAAAAATTTTTTTTACGGATATTGTTTACTGCGTTGTCGGGAAAGAGCTTGTTCACTGTACTAGTGCACGTGACAATTAAACTTGCAACAACCTCAATACAGGGCTAATGGGGTGGGGGAGGCAGGGGGCAGAGAGGGGGGGCAGGGAAGAAGGCAAGGAGGGAGGGAGATAACATCTGCATGGCTGAAGAGATCACAGAGTTGTGCGTGTTATATTGTGTGTGGGTGGTGTGGTGCGCCTCTGTGTGTGGGACGTGCGCTCCCGTGCGTGTTACCTTTTTGAAGAGTCGTCCGGAGTCCTCGCTGACCTGGGCGAAGCGCGGTATGATGTTGTTGAGGTAGAGGTCAGAGAGGGTCGCGTGGTCTCGGCTCTCTCTCTTCACCTGAGTCAACAGCAGGTTCCAACAGTTGACTGGAGACAGCACACTCTGCTCCTTCCTGCACGGAGAGACAGAAGGAGAATTGATACCACAAGCTGCATCAGTATTCAAAGTGTTCAGCACTTGTATACCAGGGCATTATGCATTAAAACCCAACATGATTTCATTATCACTCCTCTTAATGAAAGCACCAAAGGTAGAAGGAAAAAATATACAAATGTGAAAGAGAGAGAGAGAGAGAGAGAGAGACTTTATTGAAATATGTCTTAAAAGGCTGAGGCCTGAGGCTTACTTCTGAGTTAGACTGGTCAGACTGGTCACTCTGCTACAGAATAAAAATCTATCGACCCTTACTCACATCCCCTGAAGACCTTGACCCTCGACGTCGGGCCCCAGGGCTCAGCAGCATACCCCACGGTAAACTACATCAACCATGCATACACACACACCACACAGAAGGGCTCGCACCCCCAGACACCCATCTCCTCAAGCTGCCCTCTCTGGTATTCCTGAGACCTTCCCTTCAGCAACCCAGAGCTTAGAAACCCACTATCCGTTTGTGTGTGTGTGTGTGTGTGTCTGTGTGTGTGTCAGTGAGGGCAGTGGGTTTACTAGGGGTTTCAGCTGAGATGTGGCTGTCGGGGTGGGGCACACAGCCAGAGACAGTTGGACACGTGTGTGTCTGTGTCTGTGTGTCTGTGTGTCTGGGGGGGGGTGCACAGCCAGAAACCTTTGTGTGTGTCTCTGTACTAGAGGGAAGCCTTCTCAGAAAGCCCATCCCAGTCACGCTGAGAGGGAATACGAGATAAACACTCAGACATAGAATGAGGTAGAGAGTATCATCGTTACACATTCTATACAGCCACACTGGCATGAGATGTGGCCAAACGCCAACTCTAAAAGTCTAATAGACTTCACTGACTCCACTGTAAAACTCCACACACACTCCTATGTGTATGTGGGTGCGCATGTGTGTGTGTGTGTGTGGTGCGCGTGCCCAGATAAATGGAGATTGGAGAGCAGTTTGTAAGTGTGTGTAGAGCACACTTTTCTACCATGACAGATACTTGAAGAAAAAAAAACGGTATCATGTCGCAAGCTACGCATTTCTTTTTTATAGCGCATTCTTCTCTTCTCTACCCTGCAACTCTTCCCTGGGTCCTTGGTGTACAACAGATGTGTTTTCTGTCAATATACCTGGTCAAATAATGGTTCATAAACAACTACAAGGGGGCCCCATAAAATGATATTCTGTTTTCTCGGTTTTATTTTTCCTGGTTTTTGTCGTTTTCGTTTTTTTATTCTCAATTGTACACAGAGAAACAACAGAAATGGATGTTCTGAATCCATGTCAACGCTTAAATCACAACAGAAGACCAAATTTGAGGTTATAAATATATATATATATATATATATATATATATATATATATATAAATATATATATATATATATATATAAATATATATATATATTGTTTTGTTGTGTAATTCCCGTTTAAGTGCGCATTAAGCAAGAGCGGAATGTGTAGTTCTTGGGATGTTTCTGGGTAGTCACTAGTTACCACAACCAAACCTAACCTTAACTACACTGCTTGTCTCATACCCTGACTATACCGCTCGCATCGCGTGCGTGAGCGTTGCAAAATAAATGTAGAAATCTATATTATTCAATTATTGTTCCCACCCTGCTCGCGCGCGTCAACGAGCCTCTGCGTTGCCACGGGCTAAAATAGAAGTCATTCCTATTTCTGACGCAGATCGCTCTGCAAGTCCTGCCTCTCCCATCTCCTCATTGGTTTATAGAAGCAGGTACCCACGTGCCATCTCCTCATTGGTTATACCCACGTGGTCGTCGTGGTAAAACTATGAAAGTTTAGATGCCAATCACCATATAAGTTCAAAGATGAAAAAGCCTGGAAGGAGGAGAGATGACTAAAAACGATTCGGTTGACCGTTTTATGTGTGGATTAATTGTCGGAGTAGAGGACCTTGTGCATTTCAGGTAAAATAACAACTTAATGTTTATATCCCAGGACAAATTAGCTAGCAACAGTAAGCTAGCTAAATAGGACAAATTAGCAAGCAAGTTCAAGCTAACTAGCTAAATTGCCATAATTGTTTCATGCTTTTCGACCTGTTCCCAAATTAATGTAATTGGTTCAGAGTTTGTTTTGATATTTTAACCTGCGTGTCGCGATCGCGTTTGGTGTGGGGGGACAAAATACATTAGTGCACGATGGCGCATTAAAATTTGGCTAAAACTAATTGAATATGTCGTTGAACCAATTGCACTTTATGGCAGCGAGGTGTGGGGTCCACTTGCAAAACAAGATTTCATCAAATGGGACAAACACCCCATTGAAACCCTGCATGCAGAGTTCTGTAAGATTCTCCTACATGTTTAAAAAAAAAACATTATTTATCCGTTATTTTACCAGGTAAGTTGACTGAGAACACGTTCTCATTTGCAGCAACAACCTGGGGAATAGTTACAGGGGAGAGGAGGGGGATGAATGAGCCAATTGTAAACTGGGGATTATTAGGTGACCGTGATAGTTTGAGGGCCAGATTGGGAATTTAGCCAGGACAGAGGTAAACTACAAACAATGCATGCAGAGCAGAATTAGGCCAATATCCACTAATAATGAAAACTCAAAAAAGAGCTATTAAGTTTTGGAAACCTCTAAAATACTGTGACCCCCTCTCATATCATTACCAAGCCCTGCAATGCCAAGAGCTGAGCAAAGAAAAGAGTCCCCTCATCCAGCTGGTCCTGGGGCTGAGTTCACAAACTTGATCTACTAACACACTGAAGCCTCGGGACCAGAACATCCAATCAATCAGAATAAACCAAATTACAACACAGTCAAAACAAAACTACATTGCTTATTGGGAAACACAAACACAAGCACAAAGCAAAATGCAGTGCTATCTGGCCCTAAATCGCCAGTACACCATGGCTAACTATTTGACCATGGTTACTGACCAAAACCTTAGAAAAACCTTGACAAAGGCTCAGTGAACACAGCCTTGCCATTGAGAAGGGTAGACACAGGAAAACCTGGCTCCCTGTAGAGGAAAGGCTGTGCAACCACTGCACAACAGCAGAACCTGAGACGGAGCTGCATTTCCTGACAAAATGTAAAAAATATAAAACAATTAGAGAGTGTCTTTTTCCCAAATTTGAAACCCTTATTCTAGGTTTCAAAGACCACTCTGATGAGGATAGGCTACCCGTCCTGTTGGGGGAGGACGCAGAGAGCTGTGGATTGGCAGCGCATTACATTGCTGCCTGCCATAAGTTGAGGGACAGTGTCTGACAGACCAATCAACCCTACTGCACTGTAAAACTATACTGCACTGTAAAACCCCTACTGCACTGTAAAACCCTACTACACTGCAAAACCCCTACGGGACTGTAAAACCCCTACTGCACTGTAAAAACCCTACTGCACTGTAAAACCCCTACTGCACTGTAAAACCCTACTACACTGTAAAAATCCCTACTGCACTGTAAAACCCTACTGCACTGTAAAACAATACTGAACTGTAAAACCCTACTACACTGTAAAACCCTACTACACTGTAAAACCCTACTGAACTGTAAACCCTACTAAACTGCAAAACCCCTACTGCACTGTAAAACCCTACGGCCCTGTAAAATCCCTACTGCACTGTAAAACCCTGTACACTGTAAAACCCCTACTGCACTGTAAAACCCCTGGCACTGTAAAATCCCTACTGCACTGTAAAGCCCTACTGCACTGTAAAACCCTACTGCACTGTAAAAACCCTTACTGCACTGTAAGCCCTACTGCACTGTAAAGACCTAATTCACTGTAAAACCCTACTGCACTGTAAAACCCTACTGCACTGTAAACTCTCTACTGCACTGTAAAACTCTACTGCACTGTAAACTTACTACTGTACTGTAAAACCATGTAAAAAACCTACTGCTGTAAAACCATACTATTACTGCACTGTAAAACCCTACGGCACTGTAAAACCCTGGCACTGTAAAACCCTACTACACTGTAAAACCCTACTACACTGCAAAACCCTACTACACTGTAAAACCCCTACTGCACTGTAAAACCCTACTACACTTTAAAACCTCTACTGCACTGTAAAACCCTACTGAACTGTAAAACCCTACTGAACTGTAAAAACCCTACTGCACTGTAAAACAATACTGAACTGTAAAACCCTACTACACTGTAAAACCCTACTACACTGTAAAACCCTACTGAACTGTAAAACCCTACTACACTGTAAAACCCCTACTGCACTGTAAAACCCCTACTGCACTGTAAAACCCCTACTGCACTGTAAAACCCTACTACACTGTAAAATCCCTACTGCACTGTAAAGCCCTACTGCACTGTAAAACCCTACTGCACTGTAAAAACCCTTACTGCACTGTAAGCCCTACTGCACTGTAAAGACCTAATTCACTGTAAACCCTACTGCACTGTAAAACCCTACTGCACTGTAAACTCTCTACTGCACTGTAAAACTCTACTGCACTGTAAACTTACTACTGTACTGTAAAACCATATTGCACTGTAAAACCTACTGCACTGTAAAACCATACTATACTATAAAACCCCTACTGCACTGTAAAACCCTACGGCACTGTAAAACCCTAACTGTAAAAACCCTACTGCACTGTAAAACCCCTACTGCAATGTAAAACCCTACTACACTGTAAAACCCTACGACACTGTAAAACCCTGCTGCACTGTAAAACCCTACTGCACTGTAAAACCCTACTGCACTGTAAAACCCTACTGCACTGTAAAACCCTACTACACTGTAAAACCCGACTGCACTGTAAAACCCTACTACACTGTAAAACCATACTGCACTGTAAAACCCTACTGAACTGTAAACCCCTACTGAACTTTAAAACCCTACTACACTGTAAAACCCTACTACACTGTAAATCCCTACTGCACTGTAAAACCCTACTACACTGTAAACCCCTACTGAACTGTAAAACCCTACTACACTGTAAAACCCTACTACACTGTAAAACCCCTACTGCACTGTAAAACCCTACTACACTTTAAAACCTCTACTGCACTGTAAAACCCTACTGAACTGTAAAACCCTACTGAACTGTAAAAACCCTACTGCACTGTAAAACAATACTGAACTGTAAAACCCTACTACACTGTAAAACCCTACTACACTGTAAAACCCTACTGAACTGTAAAACCCTGTAAAACCCTACTGCACTGTAAAACCCCCTACTGCACTGTAAAACCCTACTGCACTGTAAAACAACTTCTTCTATTGCACTGTAAATCTCCTACTGCACTGAAAAACCCTGTTAGAGATGCTGCTGGATGCTAAAGTGCATTCTTCCTGTGTGTGTGTGTGTGTGTGTGTGTGTGTGTGTGTGTGTGTGTGTGTGTGTGTGTGTGTGTGTGTGTGTGTGTGTGTGTGTGTGTCTGTCTGTGTGCGTGTCTGTCTGTGTGTCTGTGTGTGTGCGTGTGTGTGTGTGTGTGTGTCTGTGTGTGTGTTTCAGATGATCCTGCGAACAGAATGGTTTCAGAATGAGTGTAAAATGGATGAGTGTGGTCTGTTGTGCCCTAAAGCACAGATTTGGTATATCACACACACACACACACACACCAGGATAAGTAGAGTATTGACCCCCGAAGACACACAGTTAGAGAGACACAGCATGTCTTTGACTGAGGGGGAGAAAGAGACAGGGGAAGGTTGACTGGGGGGAAAGTCTGGTGCTGATGGTGACGTAATGCTAGAGATGTAAGACCCAGGCACTGGGAACACTGGGCGAGTCAATGTGACTGGAGGCTGTGGGCTGTGTGATAGTAATATCATAGCTTATGGTAAATAGCTGTGAAAAGGACAAAGTGACTATTAAACCAGAACTGAACATATTCGGAACAAGAACTCTAAACACGGCTTGGGTAATCACTGCGTTTGTATCTGTCTGTCAGTCTGTCAGTCTGTCAGTCATTCAGTCAGTCAGTCAGTCAGTCAGTCAGTCAGTCAGTCAGTCAGTCAGTCAGTCAGTCAGTCAGTCAGTCAGTGTGACATCCCGCCTAGTTGCGCAACCCAGCGCGTGTCCTCTATTGCCATGTGACTACCCCTTAACCCTCTACCCAGATGTCACCATGGCAACACCAAGGCTGCCACTCCAAACAGATTTGGGCAAACGCTAAATCTAAAAAAGTCTAATAGGTCGTTCAGACAAGACTTCACTGGTTGCACTGTAAAAGTTTTCCCAGGGTCACCTCTGACCCCAAGACATCACATGGTCACAAACGCACACAGACACACACGTTGTGCTTTTGGCTGGACTGCCTAGATGTTTCCTCCAGTTGAAGTCTTCCTCCAGTGGGTCATACATTCCTGCAGCATTAGAGACATGGAGGGGCCAGGATAGGAGAGGAGAGAAGCAAGCTGGGGTCCATTTCTCTATGTTAGTGGTCTCTCCACATTCCGCTCATGCAGTCTCGTTGCCACAGACACGCAGAAACACCCAGGGCAGCAGTCACTATGGGGTTAAACATGTAACCTCCCGTTGCTCAACCCCCTGTTGCTCCAGTCACTACAGGGTTAAACCATGCAACCCCCTGTTGCTCCAGTCACTACAGGGTTAAACCATGCAACCCCCTGTTGCCCGCCAGCGAATAGGCGGAATACCAGGGGTCTCCACGGAATCACCACACACGCACACACACACACAAAACCGGAAAATATGTGAGATTCCAGCATGGCACCAGAGCTGGAGCAGATGAGCTGTTAAGGGCCCAGTTGTTAGAGAGAGCGGGATGGGGGGGGTAGACAGAGAGCTGGGGGGGCGGCGAGGGGTGAGAAGAGCAAGACAAATATGAGATGCTGACGAAACAGTGGTATTCTCGCCTCTCCTCCTCCCTCCATTCCCCCCACACTCCTCCTCCGAGGGGAGAGGATCGCCCCAAGCATCGATCAGAGAGGGGAGCTGTGCTGTCCGCAGGAGACATGTAATCTCCGCGGGGGTGTGATTGAGTCTGGAAGTCCAGACACAAGCAGACAGGATATTGATCACATAAACGCAACGCGGGGATCGTGTGTGTTTCCCCGGGAAAAGTCCCCCCCTGTACATCTAGTAGGTCATCAGTTTCAGGAAGAGTGTGACTGGCTGGAACACGGCAAGATGGACAACAAGAAAGAGGAAGTGAAATGAAAAGGGAACAAGAAAGGGAAGTAAAAAGAGAAAGAAAGGAGAAAAGCAGAAGAGGAAAGTGGTGTAGCTCGAGTCAGCCAAACAAGTTCAGAGCAGCTTGCTTTCCCTGAAGACCTACAGGTGCAGGGCATTAATTTGATCACTCGTTTGTTGCTGAGAATTTTCCTGCGCGGCAGGAAATGCGAATTTATAGTGGGTAAACTTTTGAAAAGGCTTTTTAAAGTTTGTCATTTATAATGTCAGACTGACAAAAAAAAGCGGACCATTCACTAGAATCCACGTAATAATTCACATTTCCTGCTACTGAAGGATTATTTTCCTGCTGTAGAAAACTGGCTCAAATGAAGATGTCTTCAGATGTCTCCATGTCCACACAGTCAACTCAGTCACTCGCGAGGGTGCGTATGTGTGGGCCTGTCATACCGTAGTGCTGGAAATTGCCAAGGACCATACATAAGTATCACAATGTATTGCGATTCATGCGATTCACACGATTCTGTATGTATTGCGATTCATGCGATTCACACGATTCTGTAATTGCGATTCATGCGATTCTGTATGTATTGCGATTCATGCGATTCTGTACGTATTGCGATTCCTCACCATATGTCTGCTGAAGAGGGACAAGAGAGAGTCATGAGAAGACGAGTTTTGATCAGACATGGAAATAACAGTGCTGAAAACAAATTGTTTCCCTATTTAAAAAGACGACAGAGAACAAGATATGAAGGAAAATACTGGAGTTTTGGTGCAGGTACAGCCAACTAGCGCAAAAAATAATATTGCGATATTGTCAAAGCGATACGATACATATCGTCAGAAATAATATCCCGCTATGTAACTGTAACGATTTCTTCCCCAGTCACTGACGGATGTACCAGGCTTGCTAGTATTACTCCTAGTGCTGTTATTACTATAGTCTTACTATTAGCACCGTGTACTGTCAGCAGGCCGTCCCAAACCCATCACAGCTCAGCGCGGCGTAGAGCAGAGCGGCCCGCCACACATTACAGCAGAGGATTATGGGTTTAGACAGGAAGAGGATCTGACAGCGGCCAGACGCTCTGGTGAGGGAGGCCACGAGTCACTCAAACAGCGCCGACAGTGAGCCTCAATCTTTCCTTCCTTCTAATCCACTGGCTGTGTATGCATGTTATTAATGTGTTCTCCCTGTCATATCACAGTGTTGAGAACTGCTATTATTAAAAGACCCCGAAGGGCGTTTCCTTTCCTCCCCTTCTCTCCTTCCCTCTCTTCACCTCCCCTTCTCTCCTCTCCTCTTCTCCCCTCCCCTTCTCTCCTCTCCGCTGCTTTCCATTCCTCTCTTCTCCCCTTCTCTCCTTCCCTCTCTTCTCTCCTTCTCTCCTTCCCTCTCTTCCCCTCCTCTTCTCTCCTCTCTCCTTCTCTCCTTCACCTCTCTTCCCCTCCTCTTCTCTCCTCTCTCCTTCTCTCCTTCACCTCTCTTCCCCACCTCTTCTCTCCTCTCTCCTTCTCTCCTTCACCTCTCTTCCCCTCCTCTTCTCTCCTCTCTCCTTCTCTCCTTCACCTCTCTTCCCCTCCTCTTCTCTCCTCTCTCCTTCTCTCCTTCACCTCTCTTCCCCACCTCTTCTCTCCTCTCTACTTCTCTCCTTCACCTCTCTTCCCCTCCTCTTCTCTCCTCTCTCCCTCTCCTATCACACCACAGGAGGAATTATAGAACCAGGTGTCACACTGGTAGAGATAATCACTGTTCTGCTGTGTGTGTGTGTGTGTGTGTGTGTGTGTGTCCGTGTTTTTGGGCAAGGTTACACACTGCAAGGTGCTGCAGAGTATACCGAGCACAAAATCACCACCTGGCATTGTTGGCAACGGGACACATGTACCCACGTGGGCACACACACACACACACACACACACACACACACACACACACACACACACACACACACACACACACACACACACACACAGACACACAGGAAGAAATGAGTGTAAATTGAAGTCAAAGTTGCTTAAATGTAAATCCTAGTGTTGACGTTAACAGTGTGGTGAGAAAGCAGACGAAGAGGCATACACCAAGCCCAGCACTACTGTGTGTGTATGAGTTATGGATAACCCTGCACTGCCTGGACACACACACACACACATCTGGGTCAGTAGGGGAAAACCTCACTCTGTCCAGAGATGACCAGGTCATGATCTCTCTCTCTCTCTCTCTCTCTCTCTGTCTCTGTAGTCAAACCCTCTTCAGATGATATCAGTTCACTAAGCTGCTTACGCAAGAATGGCTTAACAGCACCGACAGAGTGGTAGTGTGTGTGCGTCTGTGTGTGCGCGTGTGTGTATTTTACTTGAGCTGGTGGTCCTTGGTGCTGCGTGTCTTCGTAAGGAACCGCTCGGCCAGTTTCTCCAGGTTACGACTGTAGTCCATCTCCACCTCCGCCTTCTTCCTGAAGAAGTCCTGCAGGTCCTGCAGCAGCTGCACCCTCAGCTCACACTGCTGGTCCAGACACTTCAACTGCTCCACCAGCTGGGCACGGATCTCTACAGAGAGGAGGGGGGGAAGGGGTTAGAGAACAGGGGCAGAAATGTGTGGCGCGGTCCTCGTTTCACAGAAGCATTGTAAAACAAGCTCTCTCACAGGGAACCGGCCTATCCTCCCGTGCCACGAAAAGTCAAATCTGACGTTCATTTCACAAAGCTGGATCCCTACTAGCCATGACCGGCTGGCCCTGCGGTTATTTATTAGGCCTAATTAAAATGTTAATGCCTAGTCTAACTTCAATTAGAGAGGCCTAGATTGCATTTTTTTTTATTTAAATCATACAAATAGTCTATTATATGAAACAAATATTCTATTCTGAAGTTGTGTTTTGTTATTGTGTAGGCGACCTGTTTTTCTAGGCTAAAGATGATTTATTGCAGGGATGAAGACGCAGTGGACAGTGTTTCACTTTTCAATAAAACATCTCATGTTGTTATAAGAACATTGTTCTACTTTATTTTATTACAACTTTACAGGCTAATTTGTATGTGTGTGTGTGTGTGTGTGTGTGTGTGTGTGTGTGTGTGTGTGTGTGTGTGTGTGTGTGTGTGTGTGTGTGTGTGTGTGTGTGTGTGTGTGTGTGTGCATGTATGTGTGTGTGTGCGCGTGTGTTTATGTATGTATGTATGTATGTATGTATGTATGTATGTATGTATGTATGTATGTATGTATGTATGTATGTATGTATGTATGTATGTATGTATGTATGTATGTATGTATGTATGTATGTATGTATGTATGTATGTATGTATGTATGTATGTATGTA
>NC_056435.1:28971594-28989094 GCF_018296145.1 Oncorhynchus tshawytscha | reverse complement strand
CAACTAGAACACATTGCTGAGAGACGGACTCAACTAGAACACATTGCTGAGAGACGGACTCAACTAGAACACATTGCTGAGAGACGGACTCAACTAGAACACATTGAACACACACACAAACTAAGAACTCAAACACCTAGGCTAACTACAGCAGACACAACAACACTACGCCAGACAAAACAATGTGGACGTGTTTAGACAGGCGACCCACAGGTAGCCAGCCACCTGTCCAATGAGGATCCTGGGACAGCGGGAGGAGGCGGGGCCAGACACAGGGATGCTGTCTCTGACAGACAGGCCTGCTGAAGTAGAGAGTAGAAATAAAGAGAGAGGGGTTAGAGGGAACATACGAGAGCCTGTGGGGGGAGGAGAAGGAGAAAGTGGGACACAGAGAGAGAGAGAGAGAGAGAGAGAGAGAGAGAGAGAGAGAGAGAGGGGATAGTCAGAGAAACAAAGGCAGAACGAGGCAACTCTTCCCCTTTCACAACATCCATTATTGAGAGGAGGGGGAGAGAGACAGAGAGAGACAGAGAGAGAGAGAGAGAGAGAGAGAGAGAGAGAGAGACAGAGAGAGAGAAAGAGAGAGAGACAGAGAGAGAGAGAGACAGAGAGATACAGAGAGAGGGAAGAGGGAGAGCTAAAACAACTGTTCCAGACCAGACTGGACCCCAGAACCCTGATAAGATCACCAGTCGGTACAGACGCCGAGCACAGCCGTACACGGACAACCAAAGTGCATGGGAAGAATAGACAACCAAACCCCATAGGAAACAGCTCGGTCCCTGTACAGGGTCTGTGCAGTCGCACACTGTACATCTACCGTACTACAGATGTACCTGGTGCAGCAGCAGCTCAGCCTACAGCATGTGAGCTGCAATGTAAGGGACACACGCGCAGACACATTCAGCCTGGGGCACAGTGGGCTACCTGACCATGCCTCTGGCCGTATACACAACACTTGGGCCAGCAGGAAGAGGCACCGCCCACAGCGCAGTTACTTGTCCCACACATCTTTTGGAAAGTGGTACTCGTGTCTTCATCAGGGTCCTTCCCGGGACAAGAACAGCTCGACCAGGCCTACACAGACCGACAGACCCAACACTCCTGTCTGGCCCAGCTGTCACTCTCGGCGTTGCCACGGCAGCGGCACAGCCGGCTCCTGGAAGCCGCCGCCTTCAGATTTGTCTGCTCTCATTACGGGATGGAGAGACAAGATGTACCCGCGCTCGTACGCGCGCATATGCACACGCACACACGTACACACACACACACACCATAGTGTTTCTGGTAGAAGTAGAAACATAGGCTGCAAACAGAGTCAAATCCCCACCACCCACAACAGATTGCTTATAGTTTTGATGTGAGTCACTGCGGCATTATGGAGAGTAGTTGTCCAGCCAGACAACTGGTGGGCACAGCATGGAATTCACTCAATAACACACAGATATACACACACGCACGCACACACACACACATTCTGTCCGAAAATACAAAACGTGGACACACAGTCGCACACTTGCGCACACAGACACAGCGGGATATAGTTAGGATAGTCTGTCGTAACACACACGCGCAAGGCATTTTCTAACCAAGGACACAAGCGGAGGTTGTGCTGTGAGGAGACCTGTCCTGCTCTCCAAACCCCTGGCAGGCTAACTTCACCATGGACACGTTAGTTAAGGCTCTTCCTGGAAAAGCTGTTTCAAGAAGAGCCTGTGCTTTCTCTGCCTTGTGTGTGTGTTCCTCAGTGTTGTTTTTGCCGTGTGTGTGCGTGTCTGTTTTTCTCAGTGGAGACCAGTGTTTTGCCTTGAGGCCATGTCTTTGTCTCCATGATGGAGGGAGTGATACTGCAGGTCGGGCGGGGGCTGTGAGCTCATACTATTGTCCTCACAACCCCTCATGGAACAGAATGAGAGAATAAAAGAGTGGAGGTTTTTCCAACGTAGGCTGGGGAGACGGGGGGGGTTCTGAAGAATATCCCCATTCATCCCACACACACAGGAAGAGCAGGGAGAGAGGCAGGAAGTCAACAGGATCGGCTCACTGCCGGGACGACAGGGGGAGAGGGTTGTACCAAAACAACTCCAAGAAGAGGGGTGGGTTCTTGTAGAGGAGAGGAAAGAACAACAGCTGTCACCACGGCTGACCTAGGCTATTGCTGCAATGCGCAAATTTGACCATTATTCCTTAAAATGAATGAAATAACACACTTTCCAGTCAGTGTTTTTCTGCTCAGGCATATATCATATGGACTGAACCACCTTGGCAGCCTGTGGAGGGGGCTACTTGCGGGTTCCCTGTGCTGGTGTGTGTGTGTGTGGTTTAGAGCATCGGGTCACAGGTTTTGTTCCCTAATAAGATTCTTTAGCAGGGTGGAATCTATTAGTTCCAGACATGCCACACTAATACTGGAGAAACACACACATTCTTACTGAGAGAGAGATAAAGAGAGGGAGAGAGAGAGAGAGAAAGGGAGAAGGCGAAGTAGGGAGAAGGAGAGGTAATAGAGAGAGGAAGAAATGAAGTTTCAGTAGTATTAAGTGTTGGGTAAATTATTGGTAGAATAGAAAGTCCAGCCAGTGACTTTTCCTCTTACTGGGCTCAGATGAGTTGAGGAAAAGTGTCTTGTTCTGACGAGGCAACTTAACGAGCTTACAGAGAGGGAAAAACAACTTACCGCCAAACCACAATGTGTGTGTGTGTGTGTGTGTGTGTGTGTTTTCACTGCTTTCAGACCTCACTCACTCTAGGGATGCAGCTGTGTTTGAGAAAGGGAGAGGAATCAAAGGATCATGTACCCACAAAATCAAAAGAGAGAGAGCGATAGAGAGAGAGAGAAAGGGAAAGAGAGAGAGAGAGAGAGAGAGAGAGAGAGAAAGAGAGAGAGAAAGGGAGAGAGAGAAAGAGAGAGAGAGAAAGAGAGAGAGAGGGAGAGAGAGAGAGAGAGAGAGAGAGAGAGAGAGAGAGAGAGAGAGAGAGAAAGGGAGAGAGAGAGAGGGAGAGGGAGAGAAAGAAAGAGAGAGAGAGAGAGAGAGAGAGAGAGAGAAAGGGAGAGAAAGGACAGAGAGAGAGAGAGAGAGAGAGACAGAGAGAGAGAGAGAGAGAGAGAGGAGAGAGAGAGAGAGAGAGAAAAGAAAGAAAGGGAGAGAGAGAGAGAGAGGGAGAGAGAGAGAGAAAGGGAGAGCGAGAAAGGGAGAGCGATAGAGTGGATGCATGAATGCTGATCTCTGCAGCAACAGTGAACATGGACATGAATAAGTAAAGCAGGACAAGAGCCATTAGAGAGCAGCTGCCAACACACCTTCACACACACACACACACACACACACAAACACACACACACACACACAAAGGAAGCTCCAAAATAAAGGAGAGAAGGGAGATGGTGGAGAGCTTCACTTCCATCATCATCATCACTGTTACCTTGGTAACACCCAATGGTGTGTGAGAGGAGAGCTGGATTAGTGTGTTAGTGCGTATCAGGACAATCATCCTGTATACAGTCTACAGCATGGTGCCTCCTTAGGGACACTCATAGTAAGGCAGACTGAAGTTATCAAGACGAGAGGAGATTAAAATAGACTAGCTTAATAGTGAATAGATTAGCAACGTTCATATTTACATCGTCTCCTGTAGCGTAGTCTACCAGCCGATGTGTTCATTCTAGAGACGGGCTCTCCTCTGCTGGCTGGTGTGTTTACGGACATATTCAATCTCTCCCTATCCCAGTCTGCTGTCCCCACATGCTCCAAGATGGCCTCGATTGTTCCTGTACCCAAGAAAGCTAAGGTAACTGAGCTAAACGACTATCGCCCCGTAGCACTCACTTCTGTCATCATGAAGTGCTTTGAGAGACTAGTCAAGGATCATATCACCTCCACCTTACCTGCCGCCCTAGACCCACTCCCATTTGCGTACCGCCTCGATAGATCCACAGAAGATGCAATTGCCATCGCACTGTACACTGCCTTATCCCATCTGGACAATGATAATATCTACGTAAGAATGCTGTTCATTGACTATAGCTCAGCATTCAACACAATAGTACCATCCAAGCTCATTAAGCTTGAGGCCCTGGGTCTGAACCCCGCCCTGGAAACTGGGTCCTGGACTTCCTGACGGGCCGACCCCAGCTGGTGAAGATAGGAAACAACACTTCCACTTCGCTGATCCTCAACACTGGGGCCCCACAAGGGTGCGTGCTCAGCCCCCTCCTGTACTCGCTGTTCACCCATGACTGCATGGCCATGCACACCTCCAACTCAATCATCAAGTTTGCAGACGACACAACAGTAGCAGACTGATTACTAACAATGACGAGACAGCCTACAGGGAGGAGGTGAGGGCTCTGGGAATGTGGTGAAAGGAAAATAACCTCTCACTCAACGTCAACAAAACAAAGGAGATGATCATGGACAAAGGAGATGATCATGGCAGAGGGAGCACCACCATATCCACATCGACGGGACTGCAGTGGAGAAGGTGGAAAGCTTCAGTGTACACATCACGGACAAACTGAAATGGTCCACCCACACAGACAGCGTGGTGAAGAAGGTGCAACAGCGCCTCTTCAACCTCAGGAGGCTGAAGAAATGTGGCTTGGCACCTAAAACCCTCACAAGCTTTTACAGGTGCACAATTGAGAGCATCCTGTCGGGCTGTATCACCACCTGGTATGACTACTTCCCCCACCCGCAACCACAGAGCTCTCCAGAGGGTGGTACGGTCTAACCAACGCATCATCAGGGGCAAACTACCTGTCCTCCAGGACACCTACAGCACCCAGTCTCACAGAAAGGCCAAAAAGATCATCAAGGACAACAACCACCCGAGCCTCTGCCTGTTCACCCCGCTATCATCCAGAAGGCGAGGTCAGTACAGGTGCATCAAAGCAGGGACCGAGAGACTGAAAAACAGCTTCTATCTCAGGGCCATCAGACTGTTAAATAGCCATCACTAGCACATTAGAGGCTGCTTCCCATATACAGTACATAGACTTCAAATCACTGGCCACTTTAATAAATGGAACACTACTCACTTTAATAATGTTTACATATTTTGCATTACTCATCTCATATGTATATTCTGTATTCTATCCTATTCTACTGTATCTTCGTCTATGCCGCTTTGACATTGCTCGTCCATACTGTATATTTATATAATCTTAATTCCATTTGTTTACTTAGATTTGTGTTTATTGGGTATATGTTGTGAAATTCTTAGATATTATTTGTTAGATGTTACTGTCCTGTCGGAGCTAGAAACCCAAGCATTTCGCTGCATCCGCAATAACATCTGCTTAACACGTGTATGTGACCAATAACATTTGATTTGATTTGTTGTTTCAGCGAGGTCAGGGCTGATTGGACCACAAAACCAGTGTCAGATCAGCAGAGGATACAGCCCTGTATCCCTCCATCCACCCTCTTTCACCCTTCTCTCTCTCTCTGTCTCTCTCTCTCTCTCTCTCTTTATAGGTTTTTTCCATTGGCGTGTGGTTGATGCCAAAATTAGTCCTACTGTATGTTGTTGCCTCTGACATAAATGTGTTTTGTTGTGTGCTTTGCCCTGCTTTGCCACTCAACCCCCCTCCAAACCCTCTCCGTCCATTCCTCTCTATCCCTCTAGCTCTCTGGGCTGACCCAGCACTCTCCCTATTGTGTGTCCAAAGAGACAGTGCTGACCAGTGCTGACCTGCCCCCCCACACACACACACACAAAGGCTCCCATCCCACCACTGTGGCTGGCACCACCATGCTGCTTCAGAGGGGTAGCAACCCTAGCACACCCACGCAAAGTGACAGACATACACACTCAAACACACAGTAGAAATCAACAGGGCTTGGAGGGAGAGGGGAAGTGTGTACAGTGCCTTCAGAAAGTATTCATACCCCCTGATTAACTGCCTGAATTCAAAATGGAGTCAATATTTTTTTTTTATCACCCATCTACACACAGTATCCCATAATGACAAAGTGAAAACATGTTTTTAAAAATGATAGCTAATTTATTGAAAATGAAATACAGAAATATTACATTTACAGTACATAAGTATTTACACCCCTAGTCAAAACTTTGTTCAAACACCTTTGGCAGCGATTACAGCTGTTGAATCTTTCTGGGTAAGTCTCTAAGAGCTTTCCACACCCGGACTGTGCAACATTTGTCCATTACTCTTTTCAAAATTCTTCATGGCTTCTAGCATTGATCATTGCTAGAAGCCATTTTCAGGTCTTGACATAGATTTTCAAGTAGATTTAAGTCAAAAAACTGTAACTCGGCCACTCAGGAACATTCACTGTCTTCTTGGTAAGTAACTCTGGTGTAGATATGGCCTGGTGTTTCAGGTTATTGTCCTGTAGGAAGGTGAAACCATCTTCCAGTGTCTGGTGGAAAGCAGACTGAACCAGGCTCTCCTATTACAAGCGTTCCCATAACATGATGCCGCCACCACTGAGAATATGGAGAGTGGTACTCAGTAATGTGTTGTATCAGATTTGCCCCAAACATAACACTTTGTTTTCAGGACCAAACGTTGAATTGCTTTGCCACATTTTTTGCAGTATTACTTTCGTACCTTGTTGCAAACAGGATGCATGTTTTGGAATATTTTCTATTCTGTACAGGCTTCCTTCTTTCTTTTCACTCTGTCAATTAGGTTAGTATTGTGGAGTAACTGTTTTAAAGTCACCTGAGCGGTTTCCTTCCTCTCTGGCAACTGAGTAAGGAAGGATGCCTGTATCTTTGTAGTGGCTTTATAGTGACTGGGTGAATTGATACACCATCCAAAGTGTAATTAATAACTTCACCTAGGGCTGGGCGGTATACCGTATTTTATGATACCGGTTTGGGTTTTTACTTCACCTTCTATACCGGTATTTGAATGTTTGATTTGTTAAATGTGATATGCCGTGTGTAAATGTACATTTTTATTGTTTAATTTGCTACTTGAGTCATCTCTCGCCGCTTTTTCTCTCCATGCCACGTTCCACACAGACCTAGCCACACCCCCTGTTACTCAAGGAGCGCATTTGATGTTCCTCAACCACGAGACAATTGCGTTCAGTCTGCATGGTCAATGCAGCACAATATTGATGACAACGATGCTGTTTTCACTTTGCTTCTTAATATAAATCCCCTAGCGTTCTATATTTACACTATTAGTTTATGTTTCTTACATCTGAAAACTGATAGTGTGTCTTTTCTTAGCAAGTTGCCCTAAATCGAGCGAGACACTAATTGTTAGCCACTAATGCTAATAGCTAGCTAATAAATGTGCTGAGTCAGAGCAAACGTAGGTAGCTAATACAGCCTGATAATGCCAGTGATTGTGTAGACCTAAATCAGCATGTTGTTTGTGCAACAGTATCTTCTAAATCAAAGAGGAATATGCAAATCAAGAATATGTTAGCTACATGAAGTAGCTAAGAAAAAACACGCAATGTAGCCAAAGCTTATAGGATCCCCTAGGAAACACTTATCAACACTTTAGTTCCTACACTGTCACAATAACTCCTCCCTGGCATTTTAATTTGTTGTCATCTCAAATAACACTGTATTCAATGTGCCCACTATTATATTCTAACTATAGAATTAGAATAGTCATTCTATTTCCATGATTCCAACAGTTTTGCTCTAATTCGCAAGTCAAATCGCAATTGCAACATTTGGTTAAAAACAAGTCCTAGATTATTTGCCAGATCGTGCAGCCCTACGTGGCAGTGTGGAAAATATCTCAATTGAGCAGTGGTGTAAAGTAAAAATACTTTCAAGTACTACTTAAGTAAACATACTTTCAAGTACTGCTTAAGTAAACGTACTTTTAAGTACTACTTAAGTAAACATACTTTTAAGTACTACTTAAGTAAAAAATACTTTCAAGTACTGCTTAAGTAAACATACTTTTAAGTACTACTTAAGTAAACATACTTTTAAGTACTACTTAAGTAAAAAATACTTTCAAGTACTACTTAAGTAAACATACTTGTAAGTACTACTTAAGTAAACATACTTGTAAGTACTACTTAAGTAAACATACTTTTAAGTACTACTTAAGTAAACATACTTTTAAGTACTACTTACGTCGTTTTTTTACTTTAATATTTTTATTTTTGGCAACTTTTACTTTTACTTCACTACATTCCTAAAGAAAATACTGTACCTTCTACTCCATACATTTTCCCTGACACCTAAAAGTTATATTTTGAATGCTTAGCAGGACAGGAAAATAGTCCAATTCACGCACTTATCAAGAGAACATCCATGGTCATCCCTACTGCCTCTGATCTGGAGGACTCACTAAACACAAATGCTTTGGTTGTAAATTATGTCTGAGTGTTAGAGTGTGCACCTGGCTGTCCGTAAATAAATAAATAAATAAATAAATAAAAGAAAATGGTGCCTTCTGGTTTGCTTAATATAAGGAATGTGAAATGATGTATACTTTTACTTTTGATACTTAAGTATATTTAAAACCAAATACTTTGACTTTTACTCAAGCAGTATTTTACTGGGTGACTTTCACTTTTACTTGAGTCATTTTCTATTAACATATTTTTACTTTTACTTAAGTATGACAATTGGGTACTTTTTTACACCACTGCAATTGAGTGCAGGAAATGCAGAAATGATAAAAATACTGAATTTTGGCCATATCACCCAGCCCTAACTTCACCATGCTCAAAGAGATATTCAATGTCTACTTTTTTTACCCATCTACCAATAGGTGCCCTTCTTTGCGAGGCATTGGAAAACCTCCCTGGTCTTTGTGGTTGAATATGTGTTTGACATTCACTGCTCGACTGAGGGACCTTACAGATAATATGGGTGGGTTTCAGAGATGAGGTAGCCATTTAAAAATCATATTAAACACTATTATTTCACACAGTAAGTCTATGCAACTTATTATGTGACTTGTTAAGAACATCTTTACTCCTGAATTTATTTAGACTTCCCATAACAAAGGGTGTGAATACTTATTGACTCAAGACATTTCAACTTTGTAAACATTTCAAAAAACAATTCCACTTTGACATTTTGGGGTATTGGGGGTAGGCTAGTAACCAAACAATGACATGTAATTCACTTTAAATTCAGGCTGTAAGGAATTTGAAATGTCAATGTCAAAATCTGGAAAAAGTCAAGGGGTATGAAAACTATCTGAAGCCACTGTATGTGTGTGTGTGACCTCTGATTTATGGGAGTTAGGATCAATGTTCCCGCAAAGTTATTGGGGCTGCTGAGCGCAAACTTCAATGTCGTGAAAATTTTGTGCAACTTCCAGCTCACGTTTACTGTGAACACTGAGGCTGTACCCGCTTTAAGTTACAGTTTTAACAGTGGCCAGGTAGGCTACTGTGGCTATTTGATCATAATGTAGGCCTACCAGAGTGGCCTACCATCAGAAACAATGGAGAAAATGCATCGCATAACATTTTAACATGGAAATAGCTGTTCAATCATTCAATCTACAGTAGCAGCCAATGTGTGGTGTTCAATGTGGGCCTACATTCCATGAGACCTGAAAAAAAACATGCAGGGCTTGACATTAACCTGTTTATCAATTTGTCCTTCAGACAAGAATGTGACTGAAATGGTTGTTGTGTCACGTTCTGACCCTAGTTATTGTGTTAATTGTTTGTTTTCGTTGGTCAGGACGTGAGCTGGGTGGGCATTCTATGTTTTGTGTGTCTAGGTTGTTTTTCTGTGTTCGGCCTAGTCTGGTTCTCAATCAGAGGCAGGTGTCGTTAGTTGTCTCTGATTGAGAATCATACTTAGGTAGCCTGGGTTTCACTGTTTGTTTGTGGGTGATTGTTTCCGTGTCTGTGTTTTACACCACACGGTACTGCTTTCGGTTTTCGTTATTCACGTTACGTTTATTGTTTTGTATGGAGTGTTCAGTGTATGTGTTTAATAAACAACCATGGACACTTACCACGCCGCATATTGGTCCTCCGATCCTTCTCGCCTCTCCTCTTCAGACAAAGAGGAGGAAAACCATTACATGTTATGTTGTTTGATGTAAGAAACCACTTTACAAAATAAAATGCGTTATTATTCCCATACCATTATTACAGAGAATCAGACACATTATGCTACCGTCTACCTATTGGCTACTTAGATTATTCACGCCTACCTCAAAATACAACACTGCCCCGTTAAGACAAAAAATATATATTTTCCTGACTTGCTTTTCAAAGATGTCTAGGAATGTACATGTTTTGTGCTCTTGCAGGAAGAAATCAATTCCCTATTGCTGACTACAAATGATCTATAACTGGGATAATAACTCACTAACTAGCAAAGGATATGAACAACATGTGCACACGCGGCCACATGCAGCTCTTGCTTTGATCTCAATACAAGCGCATCTACTCACGACCACAGCTGTAAACACAGTCCAAGTTCAAAGTAAACGGCACAGATCCAAATATGGCAACGGTCCATTTGTGTAAAGGCCTACTGCACCACTGATTGGTTATGCCGCAGCGGTCTGTGTAGTGTACAGGCTGAGTCTTGCCCAATAGAATCCTTCTCTGATGCGTTGTGCCTACAACAAAATCTCTTGCGTAGTTTGTTTTGTTTTGGTGTGCTGCACTGAAAGCAACTAATATTGATTCCATCACAAATTGCCACAGTAAGGGAAACATTGATAGTGTTAACTAACAGGGAAAACTCCAGGAAGTTAAATCTGGTTATTCACTCCGTGGGTTGATATTTCTGCTGGGCTCTGCACGGAAGTCCTGGAGGACTGTTTAGTGGGAACATTGGTTAGGAGTCACCCATTAAGCCTGTTCCACATGGAGAAAAAAGGGTAAAAACAAGAGAACGACCCCAGGCTCTGGGACTGCTGCACCCAAAACACCCCAACACAACACACCCAACACTCCACATTCAAATCAGGAGTGGAGCCCTGTCGCGGACCCCAATGTCTTGCTCCAAGACAAACTAAACAACTTCTTCACTCGCTTTGAGGACAATACAGTGCCACCGACACGGCCACTACCAAAACCTGCAGACTCTCCTTCACCGCAGCCAACGTGAGTGAAACATTTAAGGCTGCCGGACCAGACGGCATCCCCAGCCGCATCCTCAGAGCATGCGCAGACCAGCTAACTGGTGTGTTTACGGACATATTCAATCAATACCCTATCCCAGTCTGCTGTTCCCACATGCTTCAAGAGGGCCACCATTGTTCCTGTACCCAAGAAAGCTAAGGTAACTGAGCTAAACGACTATCGCCCTGTAGCACTCACTTCCGTCATCATGAAGAGCTTTGAGAGACTAGTCAAGGATCATATCACCTCCAACCTACCTGACACCCTAGATCCACTCCAATTTGCTTACCGCCCTAATAGCTCCACAGACGACGCAATCACAATCACACTGCCCTAACCCATCTGGACAAGAGGAATACCTATGTAAGAAGCCACCTCAGGAGGCTGAAGAAATTTGGCTTGTCACCAAAAACACTCACAAACTTCTACAGATGCACAATCGAGAGTATCCTGACGGGCTGTATAACCGCCTGGTACGGCAACTGCAAGGCTCTCCAGAGGGAAGTGAGGTCTGCACAACGCATCACCGGGGGCAAACTACCTTCCCTCCAAGACATCTACACCACCCGATGTCACAGGAAGGCCAAAAAGATAATCAAGGACAACAACCACCCGAGCCACTGCCTGTTCACACCGCTACCATCCAGAAGGCGAGGTCAGTACAGGTGCATCAAAGCTGGGACAGAGAGACTGAAAAACAGCTTCTATCTCAAGGCCATCAGACTGTTAAACAGCCACCACTAACAATGAGTGGCTGCTGTCAACATACTGACTCAACTCCAGCCACTTTAATAATGGAAAAATTGGATGTAATAAATGTATCACTAGTCACTTTATATCATGTTTACATACCCTACATTACTCATCTCATATGTATATACTGTACTCTATACTATCTACTGCATCCTGCCTATGCCGTTCGGTCATCGCTCATCCATATATTTATATGTACATATTTTTATTAATTCCTTTACACTTGTGTGTATAAGGTAGTTGTTGTGAAATTGTTAGATTACTTATATGATATTACTGCACTGTCGGAACTAGAAGCACAAACATTTCGCTACACTCGCATTAACATCTGCTAACCATGTGTATGTGACCAATGCAATTTGATTTGATTTGATCTGAGAGAAGACAGAAGGGGAAGACGAGGGGCGAGGTGACAGAAGGGGAAGACGAGGGGCGAGGACTAAGAGAGAGGGAAAGGGAGAGGGGTTGGGAAGGATGAGGAGAGGAGTTGAGGGGGGTAGCAAGGAGCAGGGAGGGGTAGCAGTAGGCTACCCAGCAGGGGTGAATTCCTCTGCAGCCCTGGCACAACTCTGTTGTTCAGGAAGTCAGTTAACTTTTTCCTTTCCACAAAACTCAGACTGAGCTAACAAATGTTCTCCAGTCAGCACTTATCCACCCACAGTGCTCTCAGCCAGCCTTGCGTCCTCCTAACACACACACACACACAGTCCCCCCCTTTGGCGCTCCTTTCCGTCCCTTTGCAGTGACATTCACATGTCTACCAGCGGGCAGTATGACCTGGCGTCTGGCTCCCGCTATGTTAAACTGAGTGTAACATTAACCATTTAACCATCAGGACTTGATCAGGTCATTACACACTAACCCCCCATTAGCAGTAGCTGGGTTTCAAGGTCACCCATCCACACTCAACACTACTCTAGGACTAGTACAGTACTACAGTAGTCAGAGCTGCCTGTACAACACACACTTAGCTGCCACATGCTAGCCCCTGGACAATGAACACACTGGGGGGTAGGGGTGGGGGTAGAGCTGGGGGTAGGGCTGGGAGATTTGGCCAAAATATAATATCACAGTACTTACAAACTTACAAAAAAACATTTACATTTTTTTAAATGTATTTTTATTTGTTATTTATGGGTAGTGCAGGACCCTAGGGTGGTAACACATGTGTCTCTCTCCATTCTACTTGTTTTATACTGTTCAATTCAACTTCAAACAAAAATAAATCCTATCCACACTGCCACGTAGGGCTGCACGATGTGGGCAAACAATCTAGGCATAATTTCTAACCAAATGTTGCAATTACAATTTGACTTGTGATTTAGAGCAAAACACTTAGGTGAACTGTTGGAATCATGGAAATAGAATGAGTATTCTAATTCTACAGTTAGAATATAACAGTGGCCACTTTGAATACAGTGTTTGACATGACAACGAATGAAAATGCCAGGAGGAGTTATTGTGACAATGCAGGAACCAAAGTGTTGACAAGTGTTTCCTGGGGGTCCCTATAATTGTTGGCTACATTTAATGTTTTCTCTTAGCTACTTCAAAATCAAATCAAATTGTATTTGTAATATGTGCCGAATACAAGTGTAGACCTTACTGTTAAAGGCTTACTTACAGGCCCTTAACCAACAATGCAGTTCAAGAAATAGAGTTGACTAAATCAAAAAAACATTTACTAAATAAACTAAAGAACAAAGTAACACAAAGAAATTGCATAACAATAACGAGGCAGGGGGTACCGGTACACAGTCAATGTGCGGGGGTACAGGTTAGTCGAGGTGACTTGGGGGACTGGAGTCTTTGACATTTTTTTGGTCCTTCCTCTGACACCGTCTAGTATATAGGTCCTGGATGTCAGAAAGCTTGGCACCAGTGATGTACTGGGCCGTACGCACTACCTTCTGTAGCGCCATACGGTCACATGTCGAGCAGTTGCCATACCAGGCGGTGATGCTCTCGACGGTGCAGCTGTAGAACTTTTTGAGGATCTGGGGACCCATGCCTTTTCAGTCTCCTGAGGGGGAAAAGGTGTTGTCGTGCCCTCTTCACAACTGTCTTGGTGTGTTTGGACCATGATATTTCGTTGGTGATGTGGACACCAAGGAACTTGAAACTCTCGACCCGCTCCACTACAGCTCCGTCTATTTTAATGGGGGTGTGTTCGGCCCTCTTTTTCCTATAGTCCACGATCAGCTCCTTTGTCTTAATCACGTTGAGAGAGGTTGTTGTCCTGGCACCACACTGCCAGGAATCTGACCTCCTCCCTATAGGCTGTCTCATCGTTGTCGGTGATCAGGCCTACCACTGTCGTGTCGTCAGCAAACTTAATGATGGTGTTGGAGTCGTGCTCGGCCACGCACAGGGAGAACAGGGGTGGGAAGACTAAGCACGCACCCCTGAGGGTCCCCAGTGTTGAGGATCAGCGTGGCAGATGTGTTGTTGCCTACCCTTACCACCTGGGGGCGGCCCATCAGGAAGTCCAGGATCCAGTTGCAGAGGGAGGTGTTTAGTCCCAGAGTCCTTAGCTTAGTGATGAGCTTTGTGGGGACTATGGTGTTGAACGCTGAGCTATGGTCAATGAACAGCATTCTCACATAGGTGTTCCTTTTGTCTAGGTGGGAAAGGGCAGTGTGGAGTGTGATTAAGATTGTGTCATCTGTGGATCTGTTGGGGCGGTATGCAAATTGGAGTGGGTCTAGGGTTTCTGGCATGATGGTGTTGATGTGAGCCATGACCAGCCTTTCAAAGCATTTCAAGGCTACTGACGTGAGTGCTACGGGTCGGTCATCATTTAGGCAGGTTACCTTTGCTTTTTTGGGCATAGGGACTATGGTGGTTTGTTTGAAACAGACTTGGGCAGGAAGAGGAATGAAAATGGTAATCCGCCTGGCCACGTGGCTTTGTGAATGTTGACCTGTTCAAAGGTCTTGCTCACATCGGCTACGGAGAGCGTGATGACACAGTCATCCGGAACAGCTGGTGCTCTCATGCATGCTTAAGTGTTGCTTGCCTCAAAGCGAGCATAAAGGGCATTTAGCTCGTCTGGTAGGCTCAAGTCACTGGGCAGCTCGCGGCTGGGTTTCCCTTTGTAGTCTGTAATATTTTTCAAGCTCTGCCACATTCAACGAGCATCAGAGCCGGTGTAGTAGGATTCAGTCTTAGTCCTGTATTGACGCTTTGCCTGTTTGATGGTTCATCTGAGGGCATAGCGGGATTTCGTATAAGCGTATGGATTAGTGTCCTGCTCCTTGAAAGTGGCATCTCTAGCCTTTAGCTCGGTGCGAATGTTGCCTGCAATCCATGGCTTCTGGTTGGGTCGTCATCGATGCACTTATTGATGAAGCCGGTGACTGAAGCTCATTTCCCGCATTTCTACGTATTTTGACATGGCTTAGGCCTATGGCCAGGGTGGAAAATAAAAACATTTTAACGACAGGTCAGGTGTATTCAGAACGCTTTCAACATGAAACGAAACCTTAAAATTCAACGACTTTGTAACTTAAAATTTAAAGTATGCTCATGTTTTTAAAACATATTTTTGGGATGGTTTTACACTTCATTCAGACAGTAATGAAATGAAATAGGGAAACAGTTGTATATGACACGTGGTGGAGGACTACCACCACACAAAGACTCACAGCACAGGAAATACTAATATTATTGGTTGATGGCAGTGGGTAACCAAATCATAGATTGCAGTCTCCTTGTCCATGGACTGCTTTCACGGTGAGGACATAAACATTTAGTCATTTGGGTGAACTATCACTTTAAAATAGGGCTGGAAGTAAATCCTGCTTGCTCTCCAGCAGGGTTGGCCAAGTGCTGGGTGTTAGAACATGTAGTTGTTGTAACAATTCATTTCTCAAAATCAACCAACCAAGAAAAACCCAATGAATATCCATATTCAGGTGGTTTATGCCTACTAGTTGATGATCCTTGCCATCATCTTACTCCACATAGACAAAATATGTGTTTATGAGTTGCCTTGCATGTGCACAATACTAAAACGTCAAATTATAGTTGATTCCTGGAGCATTTTATATCTAATGCTTGTTTGAACGACTTATTCAAAACTGTCCATGAATGTCTGCAAAAATACATTGCCTCGTGTAATTCATTTTCAAAGACACAAGTAGCCATATCATTTTTCAAATACGTAATTACAGTTGGGAAGAAGTGGAATAATGAAATACGTTTGGAGAATAACAGCAGTGTTCTTGCTGACAAGCACAGTAATCACCCCATATTTGAGCCCATTGTTAATAAGTATGAGAATTATCCACTGATCAGACTGAATAAAGTAAACAGATAACTACATCCCCTGAAGACAAGATGACATAAATCCAACCCAACACCCTAACCAAAGTATTGTTATATTCATTGTCCCCCTCTCTAGAATCAAACTTACACTTTTGGGTTCACAATCTGTTTGACAAAAATATCTATAGTTACAAATCAGGTCACCCTACCAAACCCTGTTAAAACATACGGTAGGTCTGTCTGCTGCCTTTTCGTAGTCACAGCCTAAACGCCAATCACCAAACGAGGGGACAAACGCAGGTGTCTTAAGGGGCGTTTCTTTAAAACACGCATCCAATCCCCTTGATCCTTCGCATAACTCGACCAATCATATGCTTCGATGTGCCGCGGGGCACTGGTCTGTGAGGAAAGCAGTAGGGAGAGAGAGAATGTGAACTACACACGGCGCATCACATTTAACAAACCAAACATTGACATCCCGTTATAGAAGGTATAGTAAAAACCCAAACCGGTCCGTGCATCAATACCGCTGTACCGTAAAATATGATATTACCGCCCAGCGTGCGGGTCCTGCTCTGTAGGCATAATGAAACGGACAGTTATCAAACGTTAACGAGGTCTTCACCCATTTAGACTCCTTCCTCTCCCCCTTCATCCTCTCCTAAACCCTCTCACCCCCCGGGGTACTAATGTGTGTCTGTGCCCCACTCAGACGAGTGGTTAAGGGGGGTTGTGGCGAGGTTAGGGCCTCACCCCACTTACACAAGCCTGGAAATCTAATCAATTATGGGGAACTCACACACACACACACACACACACACACACACACATACACACAGCCCCTTATGTTGATGGAAGGGCCTACAGAGTGCTTTATGTGGTGGTTTTGGTGGGCAGAGAGAGTGAGGTAAGTAGAGGTGACAGTGACAGAAATCCCCATGCTCTGTTAAACCAGAGAACTCTGGGCCAGTGGTAATGATGGTGTCACAGAAAGAGGTGAGAGAGAGAGGAGACAGAAAGAGAGAGAGAGAGAGAGGGGGGGCAGAGAGAGAAAGAAGGAGGGAGAGTGAGAGGGGAGACAGAGAGAGTTGGGGAGAGAGAAAGAAAGAGGGGAGAGAGATAGAGAGGGAGACAGAAAGAGAGAGAGGGGGGGCAGAGAGAGAAAGAAGGAGGGAGAGAGAGAGGAGAGAGAGACAGATAGAGAGAGCATCCTTCCATCCTCCTCTCCATCTAACATGACTGGCCGGGTGAAAGCCTAGCTCCACCGTCTTGACTTTTACAAGGCCACATCATTGTTTCATAATCTCCCTCCAGAGTCAAATGTTACCAGGACCGAATGCCATCTGTGTCACAGTCTGGCCGGGCACACAAACACACACCTCACCTTTAGCGCAGTGTACCGTGACCGTAAAGTGGTGTGT
>NC_056435.1:28951594-28966594 GCF_018296145.1 Oncorhynchus tshawytscha | reverse complement strand
TCCCTCCTCCTCCTCTTCCCTCTCTCCCTCCTCCTCCTCTTCCCTCTCTCCCCCTCCTCCTCTTCCCTCCTCTTCCCTCTCTCCCTCCTCCCTCTCTCCCTCCTCCTCCCTCTCTCCCCACTCCTCCTCTTCCCTCTCTCCCCCTCCTCCCTCTCTCCCTCCTCCTCCTCTTCCCACTCTTCCCTATCTCCCCCTCCCCTCTTCCCTCTCTCCCTCCTCCTCCTCTTCCCTCTCTCCCTCCTCCTCCTCTTCCCTCTCTCCCCCTCCTCCTCTTCCCTCTCTCCCTCCTCCTCCTCTTCCCTCTCTCCCTCCTCCTCCTCTTCCCTCTCTCCCTCCTCTTCCCTCTCTCCCTCCTCCTCCCTCTCTCTTTTATTCATGCTCACGCCTGCCACAGAGGCAAAGGGTGTGTGTGTGCGTGCGAACCAGTGTGAATGAGCATGCGCGTGTGTGCGTGATGCAGACAATGTGTGTGTGTGTGGTTTCAGTGTGTGCGTGGTTTAGCGGGCGTGTCTGGGAAGTGGGCTTACGGTGTAATGGCTCCGGCACAGGCGCGGCCGAGAGAGAGGTCAGAGCGGTTGTTGGTAACGACACGTCGCCAAGGAAATACGAGCTCCATTTAACCACGAAGACGGGCTGCTACTGGGGGGGGGCAAGGGAAAGCATGAAAATATAACGGAGCCAGTCAGATTGTACTGCAGTCTCTCAGCATGGTCACGTTTAGTACTACTAACTAGCTAGTGTTTATATAAATCACTGTGTATCCATGTCTTTCTGCTCTGCTCAGCTCCCACCCCACTTACTCTCAGGTATGTCTGTCCACCTACCTGTCTGTCTGTCTGTCCTGGGAGCCAAGCACATCATATCCCACATCAATCACCACGGGACAGGGTCACCAGTCACCAGGGACGACCGGGGTATCCCACACACACACACACACACAAGCGGCTGTGCTGGCTCCGTGATGTCGAGATAAGGAGAGAGTAAGTGGGGCAGGCCGCCTGCAGAGGCAGCCGGGGGAAACAGAACACACACCTCAGCAGAACACAGAAACATTCTGCACTGAAACAAAAACAACCAGAGGAAGGAATGAAAACGTGCTCTTTCAGCATAGAACACCCGGTCCAAACTCCATACCCAGTCTGTATACAGACATGCAGTCCTCCACTAACAACAAGACACATTCCCAGTCCAGTCCATGTTTTAACAGGATCACAGGTCCATGAACCAAACACTGTTCTGTAATCTGATTTGTGGGCAGATGCTGATGAATGGCCTGATGAACACTGCAGAGCCTGTCGACAGACAGACAGACAGACAGACAGACAGACAGACAGACAGACAGACAGACAGACAGACAGACAGACAGACAGACAGACAGACAGGCAGGCAAAAAGACAGACAGACAGACAGACAGACAGACAGACAGACAGACAGACAGACAGACAGACAGACAGACAGAAAAACAGAGACAAAGACAGACAAACAGAAACAGACAGACAGACAGAGAGAGACAGACAGAGACAGAGAGACAGACAGAGACAGACAGAGACAGACAGACAGACAGACAGACAGACAGACAGACAGACAGACAGACAGACAGACAGACAGACAGACAGACAGACAGACAGACAGACAGACAGACAGACAGACAGACAGACAGACAGACAGACAGACAGACAGACAGACACAGACAGACAGATAGACAGACAGACACAGACAGACAGACACAGACAGACAGACAGACAGAGACAGACACAGACAGACAGACAGACAGACAGATGCATAGTGATATCCCTGCTGACTATTCATGTTACTCTCCTTCCTCATCACTGGCTCAGCTCTACACCACTGTCACAGGTAGGGAGTTGCTATGCAGGACAGGAGAGGGAAAGGCCTGCAGGCAATACCTTACCTTCCTCTCGGTGTAGTGTGTGTGTGTGTGTGTGTGTGTGTGTGTGTGTGTGTGTGTGTGTGTGTGTGTGTGTGTGTGTGTGTGTGTGTGTGTGTGTGTGTGTGTGTGTGTGAGTGCAGCCGCTGCTATTTTAGGCTGAATTAATCTCCCTGCAGGATGAATCAGGGTCAGTCTGATCTCAGTGCCTCAATTACTCTGAGTGTGTGTGTGTGTGTGTGTGTGTGTGTGTGTGTGTGTGTGTGTGTGTGTGTGTGTGTGTGTGTGTGTGTGTGTGTGTGTGTGTGTGTGTGTGTGTGTGGCATTCGCTCATCAACTAAGAGTCTTTAGCAAATCCTAAGACCCCTTCCAATCTTTGACTAATCAACAGAGATGCAACCAAAAAACAAAAGACTCAAATCAACGACATTGCCTCCCTCCTCTCCTCCCTCTTTCCCTGCCTGCCTGCCTCCCTCTTTCCCTGCCTGCCTGCCTGCCTCCCTCTTTCCCTGGCTGCCCGCCTCCCTCCTCTCCTCCCTCTTTCCCTGCCTGCCTCCCTCCTCTCCTCACTCTTTCCCTGCCCTCCTCTCCTCCCTCTTTCCCTGCCTGCCTGCCTCCCTCCTCTCCTCCTTCTTTCCCTGCCTGCCTGCATCCTCTCCTCCTTCTTTCCCTGCCTGCCTGCCTCCCTCTTTCCCTGCCTGCCTGTCTCCCTCTTTCCCTGGCTGCCTGCCTCCCTCCTCTCCTCCCTCTTTCCTGCCTCTTTTTCCCTGCCTGCCTCCCTCCTCTCCCCCTCTTTCCCAGCCTGCCTGCCTCCCTCTTTCCCTGGCTGCCCGCCTCCCTCCTCTCCTCCCTCTTTCCCTGGCTGCCTACCTCCCTCCTCTCCTCCCTCTTTCCCTGCCTGCCTGCCTCCCTCCTCTCCTCACTCTTTCCCTGCCCTCCTCTCCTCCCTCTTTCCCTGCCTGCCTGCCTGCCTCCTCCCTCCTCTCCTCCCTCTTTCCCTGCCTTCCTCTCCTCCTTCTTTCCCTGCCTACCTGCCTGCCTCCCTCCCTCCTCTCCTCCCTCTTTCCCTGCCTTCCTCTCCTCCCTCTTTCCCTATGTATCTGCCTCCCTCCTCTCTTCCTTCTTTCCCTGCCCTCCTCTGCCCTCCTCTCCTCCTTCTTTCCCTGCCCTCCTCCCTCCTCTCCTCTGCCCTCCTCTCCTCCCTCTTTCCCTCCTCTCCTCCCTCTTTCCCTGCCCTCCTCCCTCTTTCCCTGCCCTCCTCCCTCCTCTCCTCCCTCTTTCCCTGCCCGCCTCCCCCTCTCCTCCTTCTTTCCCTGTCCTCCTCCCTCCTCTCCTCTGCCCTCCTCCCTCCCTCTATCTCTGCCCTCCTCCCTTTTTCCCTGCCCTCCTCCCTTCTCCTTTCCCTGCCCTCCTCTCCTCCCTCTTTCCCTGCCTTCCTCTCCTCCTTCTTTCCCTGCCTCCCTCCTCCTCTCCCTCTTTCCCTGCCTTCCTCTCCTCCCCTTTCCCTATCTATCTGCCTCCCTCCTCTCTTCCTTCTTTCCCTGCCCCCTCTCCTCCTTCTTTCCCTGCCCTCCTCCCTCCTCTCCTCTGCCCTCCTCCCTCCCTCTATCTCTGCCCTCCTCCCTTTTTCCCTGCCCTCCTCCCTCCTCCTCCTCCTTTCCCTGCCCTCCTCCCCTCCCTCTTTCCCTGCCTCCTCCCATTTTCCCCGCCCTCCTCCCTCCTCTCCTCCCTCTTTCCCTGCCCTCCTCTCTTTTTCCCTGCCCTCCTCCCTTTTTCCCCGCCCTCCTCCCTCCTCTCCTCCTTCTTTCCCTGCCCTCCTCCCTCATCTCCTCCCTCTTTCTCCACCATGTTTTCATCCTCTGGTAAAGAGGGCTGTTGAGAGCCTGGGAACGGTCCTGACACACAGGCCTACTGGTCTGGATCACTGTGAGAGCCTTTGTACTACTGCACAAACACCACGACACCAGCTAGCTATCACACACACACATTGTCATTCTTCTGGTGTCACACACACACACACACATATCTTCACAGTCGCCTGAGCTAGCCATACACACATTACCCACATCATACAGATAGGGATAGGATATATGACGCACAGCTCAAATGCCAATGCCATGAAGCGCATCATAACCATTACAGGTATCATCTGTTGATCAGGGCAGCCCACGGACAAGCTAGCACCGCTAAGTAAGACAAGGCTTGCCGAGCCAATGACTGAAAATCAACAGGGTGAGCTAACAGGCTAACAGACTAACAGGCTAACAGACTAACAGGCTAACATGCTAACATACTAACAGGCTAACAGACTAGCAGGCTAACAGACTAACAGGCTAACAGGCTAACAGACTAGCAGGCTAACAGGCTACCAGGCTAACAGACTAACAGGCTAACAGACTAACAGGCTAACAGACTAAGAGGCTAACAGGCTAGTCCCTGAATGGCAGGTGCCGTGTGTCCGGTGCCCTCAGGCTGCATCCCTCAGGTCAGATGATGCATGACATGCTATTTATTATCCCGATTGACCTTCCCTGTTACCATGGATATGTCTCTCTCTGACTGGTGTTAGGAGAAGAGTAATCTCGGTTAACCCAGAACTAAAGTCTTGCGTAATTGGTCAGATGCTTGATTAAGTTCTGGGGTCTACACATGTTAAGAGAAGAGATCGAACAAGGATTGGATCCGGAACAAAGAGCTCCACTTTTTCTCTTTGCAAGTAGCGGGCAAGTCTACGGGTCAAAATGTCCCCTCCCCTTCGGAAATTCGAAAGATGTTAACACCTGCGAAACTGCGATTTGTCCAAACCACCCGTAACTAGTGCTGCACGTGAGCTCACGCATCTCGTTATATCGTGACAGATCTAAAGGTACCATTCATGTTGATGTAGTCTGTCCATGAGACATGAGGAGAAGAGGTCAGTGGCTGAGTGTTGCCTATTTCTGTGTTCTACTGAGTATGTACAGTACCAGTCAAAAGTTTGGACACAGCTACTCATTCAGGGGGTTTTCTTCATTTTTTTGTACTATTATCTACATTGTAGAGCAATAGTGAAGAAATCAAAACTATGAAACAACACATATGGAGACATGTAGTAACCAAACAAAGTGTTAAACGAATCAAAATAGATTTTAGATTCTTCAAAGTAGCCACCCTTTGCTTTGATGACAGCTTTGCACACTCTTGGCATTCTCTCAACCAGCTTCGTGAGGAATACTTTTCCAACAGTCTTGAAGTAGTTCCCACATATGCTGAGCACTTGTTGGCTACTTTTCCTTCACTCTGCGGTCCAACTCATCCCAAACCATCTCAATTGGGTTGAGGTCGGGTGATTGTGGAGGCCAGGTCATCTGATGCAGCACTCCATCACTCTCCTTCTTGGTCAAATAGCCCTTACACAGCCTGGAGGTGTGTTGGGTCATTGTCCTGTTGAAAGACAACCGATAGTCCCACTAAGTGCAAACCAGATGGGATGGTGTATCACTGCAGAATGCTGTGGTAGCCATGCTGGTTAAGTGTGCCTTGAATTCTAAATTAATCACTGACATTGTCACTTGCGAAGCACCCCCACACCTCCTCCTCCATGCTTCACTGTGGGAAACACATATGCGGAGATCATCCGTTCACCTATGCCGCGTCTCACAAAGACACGGCGGTTGGAACCAAAAATCTCAAATTTGGACTCATCAGACCAAAGGACAGATTTCCACCGGTCTAATGTCCATTGTTCGTGTTTCTTGGCCCAAGCAGGTCTCTTCTTCTTACCGGTGTCCTTTAGTAGTGGTTTCTTTGCAGCAATTCAACCATGAAGGACTGATTCACACAGTCTCCTCTGAACAGTTGATGTGTCTGTAACTTGAACTCTGTGAAGCATTTATTTGGGCTGCAATCTGAGGTGCAGTTAACTGTAATGAACTTATCCTCTGCAGCAGAGGTAACTCTGAGTCTTCCTTTCCTGTGGCGGTCCTCATGAGAGCCAGTTTCATCATAGCGCTTGATGGTTTTTGCGACTGCACTTGAAGAAACTTTCAAAGTTCTTGAAATGTTCTGAATTGACTGACATTCTTGTCTTAAAGTAATGATGGACTGTCATTTCTCTTTGCTTATTTGAGCTGTTCTTGCCATAATATGGACTTGGTCTTTTACCAAATAGGGCTATCTTCTGTATACCACCCCTACGCTGTCACAACACAAATGATTGGCTCAAACGCATTACGAAGTAAAGAAATTCCAAACTTTTGACTGGTACTGTATGTATATATATATAAAAAAAGGAAAGGAAAGAAGAGGAGGATGAGAGGGAGGAGAGGAAAGGAAAGAAGAGGAGGGGCAGCCAACAAAAACGACTTCTGCAACTGGAACTTCAAATAAAATTTGATTTGTCAAATACGCCGAACACAACAAGTGTAGACCTTACAGTGAAATGCTTACTTACCAGACTTTAACCAACAATGCTTTAAGAAGTTTTAAGAAAAAATGGTGTTAAGTAAAAAATGTAAAATAAAATGTGCCGGGGCACCGGTTAGTTGAGGTAATTGATGTAGGTAGAGTTAAAGTGACTAGATAAACAGAGAGTAGCAGCAACGGAAAAGAGGGGTCTGGGTAGCCCTTTGATTAGCTGTTCAGGAGTCTTATGGCTTAAGAAGCCTTTTGGACCTACGACTTGGCGCTCAGGTACCGCTTGCCGTGCGGTAGCAGAGAGAACAGTCTATGACTAGGGTGGCTGGAGTATTTGACCATTTTTAGGGCCTTCCTCTGACACCGCCTGGTATAGAGGTCCTGGATGGCAGGAAGCTTGGTCCCAGTGATGTACTGGGCCGTACGCACTACCCTCTGTAGTGCCTTGCAGTCGGAGGCCGAGCAGTTGCCATACCAGGCAGTGATGCAACCAGTAAGCATGCTTTCGGTGGTGCAGCTGTAGAACCTTTTGAGGATCTGAGGACCCATGCCAAATCTTTTCAATCTCCTGAGGGGGAATAGGCTTTATCATGCCCTCTTCACGACTGTCTTAGTGTTTTTGGACCAGGATAGTTTGTTGGTGATGTGGACACCAAGGAACTTGAAGCTCTCAACCTGCTCCACTGCATCCCCATCAATGAGAATGGGGGCATGCTCAGTCCTCCTTTTCCTGTAGTCCACAATCATCTCCTTTGTCTTGATCACATTGAGGGAGAGGTTGTTGTCTTGGCACCAAACGGTTAGGTCTTCGACCTCCTCCCTATAGGCTGTCTCATCGTTGTCGGTGATCAGGCTGTTGTGTCATCGGCAAAGTTAATGATGGTGTTGGAGTCGTGCCTGGCCAAGCAGTGATGAGTGAACAGGGAGTACAGGAGGGGACTGAGCATGCACCCCTGAGGGGCCCCCGTGTTGAGGATCAGCGTGGCTGATGTGTTGTTACCTACTCGTTATAGAAAAGTTTATGGTCACATGACGCATGGTTGGTGCAAAAAACATTTGTATATCTCTAATAATTAAATAAGAACGAGATGGGTGCATGTAATGGTTCCAGAAAATAATATATATTTACAAAACGACCAAGTGGGTAACCTGGAAGGAAAGACAAATCAAAGTAAAGTAACGTATTCAGGTAAGAAATGGTCTGATATCAAACTCCTGGTTCAGACCTCTAGGTGACATGGTATACAAAATGATGAATCCCCCCCAGGAGTCTAAACATGTTCAAAGCCAATGCATCTCAAAGAGCTAATGGTGTGACGAGCCTCCATCAAATGCGCAGCCACAGGGTTTCTCTGGTCAAGGGTTCTGATTTTACCACTACCATCCTTGTTTTCAGTGCTCCTTCTGTTTTTCCCACATAGGATAGACCACAAATACACTTGCTCAGGTATATCACATTTTCTGTGGAACACGTAATGATGCCCTTAATCTTAATGGCCGGGTGATTGAACATTGTGCATTTGTTGGGGAAGGTACGCTGGGTGCATCCGCCACATCTATAGTCACCGTCCGGCACGTTGTCTACCCTTACCACCTGGGTGCGGCCCGTTAGGAAGTCCAGGATCCAGTTGCAGAGGGAGATGTTTAATCCCAGGGTCCTTAGCTTAGTGATGAGCTTTGAGGGCACTATGGTGTTGAACGCTGAGCTGTAGTCAATGAATAGCATTCTCACATAGGTGTTCCTATTGTCCAGGTGGGAAAGAGCAGTGTGGAGTGCAATAGAGATTGCATCATCTGTGGATCTGTTGGTGGGGGGGTATGCAAATTGGAGTCTAGGGTTTCTGGCATAATGGTGTTGATGAGCCATGACCAGCCTTTCAAAGCACTTCATGGCTACAGACGTGAGTGCTATGGGCCGGTAGTCATTTAGGCAGGTTACCTTAGTGTTCTTGGGCACAGGGACTATGGTGGTCTGCTTGAAACATGTTGGTATTACAGACTTGGTCAGGGAGAGGTTGAAAATGTCAGTGAAGACACTTGCCAGTTTGTCAGTGAAATGCTCGGAGTACACGTCCTGGTAATCCGTGAATGTTGATCTGTTTAAAGGTCTTTCTACATCGGCTACAGAGAGCGTGATCACACAGTCTTCCGGAACAGCTCTCATGCATGCTTCAGTGTTACTTGCCTCGAAGCGATTATAGAAGTTATTTAGCTCATCTGGTAGGCTCGTGTCACTGGGCAGCTCGCGGCTGTGCTTCCCTTTGTAGTCTGTAATAGGTTGAAAGCCCTGCCACATCCAACGAGCGTTGGAGCCGGTATAGTAGGATTCAGTCTTAGTCATGTATTGACGCTTTGCCTGTTTGACGGCTCGTCTGAGGGCATAGCGGGATTTCTTATCGGCTTCCGGGTTAGAGTCCCGCTCCTTGAAAGCGGCAGCTCTACCCTTTAGCTCAGTGCGGATGTTGCCTGTAATCCATGACTTCTGGTTGGGGTATGTACGTACGGTCACTGTGGGGACGACATCATCGATGCACTTATTGATGAAGCCAGTGCCTGGTGTGGTGTACTCCACAATGCCATCGGAGGAATCTCGGAACATATTCCAGTCTGTGCTAGCAAAACAGTCCTGTAGTTTAACATCTGCTTCATCTGACCACTTCCTTATTGATGAGTCACCGGTTCTTATAATGTTCAGATTTGCCAAATGGAGGACGAGGGAGAGCTTAGACCTACAACAGCCTTTCAGCTCTACAGAAGAGAAAGGGATGAAAACAGGGAGAGGTTGAGAGACATTCAGAGAGAGAGAGAGAGAAATAGAGATGTGAAAGAAGAGACCAAAAAGGAAGTGAGGAGGGAAAAGATGCAGAGATTGAGACAAAGATAGTACGAGAGAGAGAGCGAGAGAGAGAGAAGAACGGAAGGTAAAGAGCGAGTGAGCGAGAAAGGGAGGCCAGAGAGAGTAAAAGGAGGGTAGAGACAGAGAGCGAGCGAGCGAGTGAGAAAGGCAGGACAGAGAGAGTAAAAGGAGGGTAGAGAGAGAGCGAGCGAGAGAGAAAGGGAGGACAGAGGGAGTAGAAGGAGGGTAGAGACAGAGAGCGAGTGAGCAAGAGAGAAAGGGACGACAGAGAGAGTAAAAGGAGGGTAGAGAGCGAGAGAGAGAAAGGGAGAACAGAGAGTAAAAGGATGGTAGAGAGAGAGCAAGCGAGAGAGAAAGGGAGGACAGAGGGAATAGAAGGAGGGAAGAGAGAGAGCAAGAGAGAAAGGGAGGACAGAGAGAGTAAAAGGAGGGTAGAGACAGAGAGTGAGTGAGAGAAAGGGAGGACAGAGCGTAAAAGGAGGGTAGAGACAGAGAGAGAGCGAGCGAGCGAGCGAGAAAGGGAGGACAGAGAGAGTAAAAGGAGGGTAGAGAGAGAGAGCGAGCGCGAGCGAGAGATAATGAGGGAGCTGTGCAGCGTTGAATGATGTGATGTGCTGGTGAATTAATGAGCGCGTTTACATGCACACTAATCATTTGATTTTAAACTGATTACGGCAGTAGGCAGATTACGCAACAGTCGTTTAAACACCTTCCTCTGTTTATCTGAAAACGGCGTGAGGTCGAAATCAAAGTAAGCATACGCCAATTAAAACGCCTGGTTGTCTGAGCAACCTTTCGAATTATCACCTTCATCGGCGCTCCAGCAGTGTATGTGATCTGCACACGTGATAGCATCAGCCGAGGGAGGCTCCCGCTTCAACATGTTAAGTGTGTTCGGAACAGCTGAATGTATGTGCCTGAGAAGTACTGTAGTTCTCACATACAAACGTTATAATGTCTGAACTCTGAATGAAATATGCTTCCCCAAAAATGACATGTTCACCGTGGTAAAACGTTAATATTGACTGGCGATGTTCTGCGTTTTCAGAGTGCTATAAAATAAGTCTGATTTCAGAATTGTCCATGTTTTAACAGGATTATGAGGGAAATCGTTCTTCTTGCAAGGCGTGTAACCGTTTGAACTATTATATTAAGCGGACTAGCTACAATAGTCGCACTATTGTGCGTATGTAACCGCAGTCAGTGATGGTGCCATTGCGCTGAATGTCGAGAGGAGAGCACCCCACTTCCACACAAAAACAGTCATCTCTCCATCTCTCACACACTCACACACAAACGCAGAGAACAGACACTCCCTCTCTCTCACTCTCTCACACACACAAACAGAACAGACACGCCATATCTCTGTCTCTGACACAGACCAATTCAAATCGACGCACACACACACACACACACGTTCAACACATTAAAAAAAAAAAATTTTTTTATTATTTAACTTTATTTTTTACAGGGAGTCATGCTGAGACCAAGTTCTCTTTTTTCAGAAGAGCCCTGTAATTACCAAAATATACACCAAAATATACACCAAAATACACAAATGAACAGAGATTCAAAACCCAATCATAGAAAACTAAACCCATTCTTCAGTAAAAAAGGTCGTCAATCAGCCGTCTGAACGGGCCTATAGCCACCAAAACATCACATTTTACAGAGTTTTGGAGATACCACAAGTAAGATGCAAAAAAAACCTAAAAGCAGATTTACAGGATCGAAGGGATCTCCAGAGTGAGCCATCTGGAAGAACAAAACAAAAATAGTGCAATGCTCCTATCGACAAGACCTCAAAGAGGGCAGGCCTACTTCCTGATACAGAAAGCACCCACTCGGCACAGACGGCAATTCACCATCTATTCCACGTTGGTTCAACGTAATCTCAATGAAATTACGTGGAAACCACATTGATTCAACTAGTGTGTGCCCAGTGGGTAACGATGTGTACTGAACCTGTCGCCCGTAATCAAGCGTGGTACAGTCGTGGCCAAAAGTTTTCAGAATGACACAAATATTAATTTCCACAAAGGTTGCCGCTTCAGTGTCTTTAGATATTTTTGTCAGGTGTTACTATGGAATACTGAAGTATAATTACAAGCATTTCATAAGTGTCAACGGCTTTTATTGACAATTACAAGAAGTTGATGCAAAGAGTCAATATTTGCAGTGTTGACCCTTCTTTTTCAAGACCTCTACAATCTGCCCTGGCATGCTGTCAATTAACTTCTGGGCCACATCCTGACTGATGGCAGTCCATTCTTGCATAATCAATGCTTGGAGTTTGTCAGAATTTGTAGGTTTTTGTTTGTCCACCCACCTCTTGATGATTGACCACAAGTTCTCAATGGGATTAAGGACTGGGAAGTTTCCTGGCCAATGGACCCAAAATATCGATGCTTTGTTCCCCGAGCCACTTAGTTATCACTTTTGCCTTATGGCAAGGTGCTCCATCATGCTGGAAAATGCATTGTTCGTCACCAAACAATTCCTGAATGGTTGGGAAAAGTTGCTGTCGGAGGATGTGTTGGTACCATTCTATATTCATGGCTGTGTTCTTAGGAAAAATTGTGAGTGAGCCCACTCCCTTGGCTGAGAAGCAACCCCACACATGAATGGTCTCAGGATGCTTTACTGTTGGCATGACACAGGACTGATGGTAGCGCTCACCTTGTCTTCTCCGGACAAGCTTTTTTCCGGATGTCCCAAACAATCGGAAAGGGGATTCATCAGAGAAAATAACTTTACCCCAGTCCTCAGCAGTCCAATCCCTGTACCTTTTGCAGAATATCAGTCTGTCCCTGATGTTTTTCCCGGAGAGAAGTGGCTTCTTTGCTGCCCTTCTTGATACCAGGCCATCCTCCAAAAGTCTTCGCCTCACTGTGCATGCAGGTGCATTCACACCTGCCTGCTGCCATTCCTGAGCAAAATCTGTACTGATGGTGCCCCGATCCCGCAGCTGAATCAACTTTAGGATACGGTCCTGGCGCTTGCTTGACTTTCTTGGGTGCCCTGAAGCCTTCTTCACAACAATTGAACTGCTCTCCTTGAAGTTGTTGATGATCCGATAAATGGTTGCTTTAGGTGCAATCTTACTGGCAGCAATATCCTTGCCCGTGAAGCCCTTTTTGTGCAAAGCAATGATGACGGCACGTGTTTCCTTGCAGGTAACCATGATTGACAGAAGAAGAACAATGATTCCAAGCACCACCCTCCTTTTGAAGCTTCCAGTCTGTTATTCAAACTCAATCAGCATGACAGAGTGATCTCCAGCCTTGTCCTCATCAACACTCACACCTGTGTTAACGAGATAATCACTGACATGATGTCAGCTGGTCCTTTTGTGGCAGGGCTGAAATGCAGTGTAAATATTTTGGGTGGGATTCAGATCATTTGCATGGCAAAGAGGGACTTTGCAATTAATTGCAATTCATCTGATCACTCTTCATAACATTCTGGAGTATTTGCAAGTGGTCATCATACAAACTGAGGCAGCAGACTTTGTGAAAATGTATATTTGTGTAATTCTCAAAACTTCTGGCCATGACAGTACACAATGATAAACTGTGTCCAAGGGCTTCAGTACAGTGGCAGCTGATTCATATAGACCATATCACCAAAACGTATAACTGCAATGAATGTCGACCGAATTCTTCGTTTCCTGCTATTTAACGAAAGGCATTCGCTAATTCCTATAAAGGAACTTTGTAACCAACTCATCACTATGCTTTTTAAAAGACAGCTTTTTTTTGGGGTCAAATCTAGATAACCAGATATTTTCATCTGACACATTTCTAGAGTAACCAGTAGAAGAGTTGCATACCACACAGGCTCTGAAGTAACCCTTTAAAAGGTCACATATTTCTAGAGTAACCAGTAGAAGAGTTGCAGACCACACAGGCTCTGAAGTAACCCTTTAAAAGGTGACACATTTCTAGAGTAACCAGTAGAAGAGTTGCAGACCACACAGGCTCTGAAGTAACCCTTTAAAAGGTCACATATTTCTAGAGTAACCAGTAGAAGAGTTGCAGACCACACAGGCTCTGAAGTAACCCTTTAAAAGGTGACACATTTCTAGAGTAACCAGTAGAAGAGTTGCAGACCACACAGGCTCTGAAATAACCCTTTAAAAGGTGACACATTTCTAGAGTAACCAGTAGAAGAGTTGCAGAACACACAGGCTCTGAAGTAACCCTTTAAAAGGTGACACATTTCTAGAGTAACCAGTAGAAGAGTTGCAGACCACACAGGCTCTGAACTAACCCTTTAAAAGGTGACACATTTCTAGAGTAACCAGTAGAAGAGTTGCAGACCACACAGGCTCTGAAGTAACCCTTTAAAAGGTGACACATTTCTAGAGTAACCAGTAGAAGAGTTGCAGACCACACAGGCTCTGAAGTAACCCTTTAAAAGGTGACACATTTCCACGTGTTTTAAAAAGTATACAACACTGAAGCACTGTGTCGCCACTCAAACTTTCCGATTCCTACTTCCTGGCCAATTATTTTTTTCTCTGAAGTCAGGATAGGCGTTTGTTGTCCTGGGCCGTCTTTAAAATTCTGTTTATCTGACATGGCAACACAGAGCTGCTCCCCCTCTCTCCCTCTCCCCCCCTCTCCCTCTCTCTTATCCGCAGAGGAAGCCTGTTTGATCTGCCAGAGTCCTGCTGCTATAGCTGCTACGCCTCCCAAGCTCACAGAAAGAGAGAAATACACCCCCCTCCCCTTACAGTTCTCCTTTTCCACCGCCATCTCTCCATCTATCACAAAGAAACTATTTGGCGCCCTGGCGTCCCGATATCAAAGGCAACAGCAAGAAACATCTTTTAAAAAGTCAACTGTCAAGTCAAAAGCAAGGCCTACTCAGACGAGCACCAACTAACGGGTTAGGAGCTACGAGGCCTAATGATGGTGTATTGGCGCTGTGTTGAGACTGCTGAAGTCAAAGCCCACTGGGACCTATAAAGCCTCTCACTGAGCACTGAATGAGAATGCAGCCATTGTCATTTGCAGAGCTGGACACAACACAATGGAGGGAGTTGCAGCGGGGGACACGACGACGACGACACATTAACCCTTCACCCTCCTGTCCTGCTGGAGGCATGACGTCATAAAAACGGCCTGCTTTCATCACCGGAGCCAGCGTAGCGTTCAGGAACCCTCGGGACCCTCAACCGTCAACACTTGAAATCCTCAACTCTCCTCGTGATCGCCACGTCAACAGGATGAGGTTCAACATGGGGGCACTCCAGGGCTGCGTGCTCAGCCCCCTCCTGTACTGCTTGTACACACTCGCGACTGTGTGGCCACACGCCATCATTAAGTTTGCAGACAACACAACGGCGGTGGGCCTGATCCCCGACGGCGACGAGACAGCCTTACAGGGAGGAAGTTAGAGCTGTGGTGCCAGGAAAACAGCCTATCTGCACTTACTACCATAAACTCACACACACACACACACACACACACACACACACACACACACACACACACACACACACACACACACACACACACACACACACACACACACAGTCAACGCCGCTGTTCTAGTATATACTATTTATTCCACTGTAATCCAGTTCAATATTACTACCTCTTCTATCCCTTCTGCTGCTTGTTCTTTTGACTCTTTACTGCGTTGTTGAGGGCGCTACTCCGCTGCACCTTTCATGCCTGCTGTGAACTGAGCAGCTGAGAAAGAGTGAGCAGAGGTGACCAGAGATCTTGTTTGTGTCAGGCGAGTTGCACGGTCGTGATAAATTAGAGCAGGAAGCAAGAGGTTCTGACCTAGCATGTCCTACTGTGTGGACAGCATGCATGTGTGTGTGTGTGTTTAGCATGCACGTGTG